>NC_142875.1:6680833-6832348 GCF_051225735.1 Oryctolagus cuniculus | reverse complement strand
ACCGTCTAAGGGAAACAAGAAGATTGTGGTATTTTGGATTCCAAAGAGAGAAAGTGCTTCCAGAAAAATGGCAAGTTATCAGCTCCTAACATTCTAGAGAGGTTAAATGTAAGGAGGAAAAAAATAACCATAGGACTGTCCTATTGAAGTGAAAGGATACAAGGTAACTAGTGTCAGAGGGGAGTGAATAAATGAAAAGTTTGGCAACAAATATTGGCAACCATGATAATACAAAAAAATATACTTAGGCTTGTATCCAGGCCTAGGCAAGAACTACTAAAACCCAGGTGTTTCAGTGTTGTGGAATGCTTTTTATTAATAACAAAACCCTTTTTTTTTTTTTTTTGTACTTAACAAGATGACTTTGGGTGGGGCTGCTCACCCAAGAGACCCAAATCCTCTTGCAGTTTGAGAAGTTTCAGGTTCCAGGGGAAGAAGCAGAGCTGAGAGATTCAGACACACATTGGAGAACTCTTAAGCACAGTATTCTCTAGAACTGGAATCCCTTTATTTGTAGCTAGCTTGGCGCAAGTGTTTATACCCTTGGCACCTCTTATACCCCACACTTATGTCTATTGTGTGGGGTAAGCTCTTAGAATTGAGCTCTTACCTGTGGGGTTTTGTCTAATTCTTGGTAATTGAACTGAATTGAACAGTTGGACACTCCTCTAGTGGTCAAGTATTGACTGGTGTTGGAAAGCACACAACAGCTTTTTGAGAATTTTGGTTTTCATGAAGAGACAATAATATACCAGTAGTGCAATAAAGATCATGTATGAGTACAGGGCCATGACTTTAGAGGACTTTTATAGGTATTCTTCACTTGATCCTCACAAAAGTGCTGGGTAGTAAAGGGAAATGATGGTTCTCCTTTGGCTTTAAAGTGTGAGATCTGAATGAGATCAACTTAAATGAATGAACTCAAAATCAATTTAAAATGTGGAATAGGGGAAATCTGCCTCAGCAGCTAGGAATATTCTTTGAAAGACCAATCATAAAATCTCACTTTTATCGTACTGAGTCCAGGTTTGACAAGGCGTTAGTTCCAGTACAGACTGAGATGGACAGAACTCAGGGGGAAAAACCTATGTTCAGGGCCCCTGGAATGAGACCCAGTGGACAGTCACATGTCTTAGAGACTGTCACATGGGAAAAATTACACAGCAATCGAAGGTTCAGGAAATTATTATAACTTTTTAAATGTTATTTATTTATTTGAAAGTCAGAATTAAAGAAAGAAGCAGAAAGAGGTCTTCCAAATGCTAGTTCACTCCTCAAGTGACTGCAACGGCGAGAGCTGAACCATGCTGAAGCCAAAAGCCAGGAGTTTCATCCAGGTCACCCCCATGGGTGCAGGGACCCAAGCACTAGGGCCATCTCCCACTGCATTCCCAGCCATTATCAGGGAGCTGGATCAGAAGTGGAACAGGGGCCATGGCACAGTAGGTTAATCCTCTTCCTGCGGTGCAGGCATCTCATATGGGTGCCGGTTCTGGTCCCAGTTGCTCCTCTTCCAATCCAGCTCTCTGTTGTTGCCTGAGAAAGCAGTGGAAGATGGTCCAAGTCCTTGGGACCCTGCACCCACATGGGAGACCAGCAAGAGGCACCTGGATCCCAGATTCGGATCTGCTCAGCTCCAGCCATTGCAGCCACCTGGGGAGGGAACCAATGGACTTTTCTCTCTGTCTCTCCCTCTCACTGTCTGTAACTCTCTGTCAAATAAATAAATAAAATATTTAAAAAAGAAGAAGAAGAAGTGGAGCATCCAGGACATGAACCGCACCCATATAGGACACGGGTATCACAAGTGGCAGCTTAACCCACAGAGCCACCATGCCAGCCCCAATAATGTTTTTTGGGTTTTTTTAAAATTGTTTTTAAACGAAAAGAACTTTACCTAGAAAAGGAAAATATGGTTTTTTGTTGTTCTAACAAGAAAATATGAGTCAATTGATTCAAATCAATATAGAAATTTTTTCTAACAGCCACAAATGTACATTACTGAAATGGACTGCCAGAGGTCTCCAGCCTGGGAGATATGCAAGGTGACTTTGGTTGATACAGTGCAAGAAACAACAAAGCAATTTCTTATAAGTGTCTTGGAAGTTTATACTAAAACCTCTTCCAGTATTGATTCCATGCATAGTTATTTGCAGTTTTATTTTAAAAAATAAATTTGGCGAATTAGTCAACTTGACTTCTAGAAATCAAATCAAGAACAATACCTAGGGAAAGTAATCACTATTTTTTCCCATTTCCTGAAAAATGATGAAGAGATTTGTTGAAATGGTTTGATGAAATGTGTGACACAATCAGCGGAACAGGTTCTATGACTTATATGTCAATCTGCTTCATAAACATGTTTTGGGGCAGTTGTGTGTTTCCGTATCTAGCAGTGATTGTGGATCTGAGTTAGAATCAGCAGGGAAGGCAGGAGAGACAGAAGCGGCAGCCCAAGACCTGTTTCACATATAAACCTATTAAAATATACTAAAGCAATAATCCTTTCCCGAAAGTTGCAAAATATGCTTTGTTCCATCATTCTCTGTTTTAAAATAAACTATGACATATTTTCAATTTTGTAAATAAATATTAAACCTGTGGAAGAGAAGCTAATGATCCACTAAAAATACAAGTGAAATTCAACTCAAAGAGGAAATCTCAAGCACATAGGTCTAGGAGTATTGTCCTCCATCAGGGACGGTAGCTGTGAGATCCCAGGGAGCCAGCAGGCCACACAAGGGATTGGGAGTCACGCACAGTAACCCATCTGTAGAGTCATTGACAGAATGCTTGGCAGCAATGTTCTATGGCTTTACTCATTTTATTAGATTAGAAAAAAATTCCATTGGAGATTTTTTTTAGTTCATAAAACTTTGCATCCTACATCTTTCCCATCTATTGATGAAGCTCCTACTATGTTTATTTTATAACAGTGTTCAATTTTTATACTTTTGAGACATACTAGTTTAAAATACTAAGTTTCTGCAACAAATATACTCTCAGGCATGTTCTGGTTTTCACTTTTTTTTTTTCATGTTTACAGAAAGCTAAGTGTGAGAAATATTGCTCTTTTCCCGTCATTGTAAGAAAAACAATAGCACAGATCAATAATAATTGGAATTGCCATACGGTCGTTTGAAAATCCAAGAGGAAAAATGACTGGTCTCCAACACATGGGCTCTCCAAAGTAACTGTCTGTTGCTGTGACATAACTGCAATAATAATAATAATAATAATAAAAGAGGATAGCAATTCAAATTTTCTTATAAAATCTGCTGCTCTCTCACTAGAAGAATTTAGTTCAAGTAAAAAAGTAATAATTACACTATATGGATCAGACAATGTTGACAAAATTTCCAAATCTCGTCATTTCTTTGAAATTTGTCTATAGATTTTACAATATCAGCTGATCATGTCTTTTATTAAATTTCAAGCATAGGGAGCAAGTGCTATTAAAATTAATTGTGTCACATTCACCATTAAACATCTGAATAGTAAAAATAGTAGATTTATATGACTCAAAGTAAATTTTCTATTTTTAAACATTATTATTCAGTTGGTAAAGTTTGTCATTTTAAGTGATACCTTAATAAGTGTTTGAATTCCTTAATTTGAATGAATTCTAACTACATATCGAACTTATCATTAGTACTCATTTTTTTTCTTTGAAAAATATATATGTAAGACTCTTTCACAAAGTTAAGACTAAGTAAAGTTTACATTAACTCAGAAATTTAAAGTACATTTTAAAATAGGGTTCTTTTTGGCTGAATATGTAGTGGAGAGTTTAAAAGAACAATTTTGTTCTATGCTATGGATTAACATATAGAATCAGAATATTTTGAACTAAAAGAAACTTCAGAGAGAATGCTTTGTACCATCTTTTCAAAAAGTTGAGTAAAATTAAAATCACAAAATTGAGCAACTTTCCACAAGGAATAGTAAAAATAAAATAGTTTTACACTGAATTCTGATCATATTGACCCACTTCTTAGATCTAGTGGTATAGTTTCCATAGCATCATCATTGAGATACATCTTTACCCTTTGGAAACACAAGGCGCTTTGGGGTATCTCTTCTCTGTCCTGGAAGTAGCATTGATACATAATGGGGGGGGGAGTTATATGTGAACATTTTAATTTTTTTATGTTTATTTTCATTGTATTTGATAGTCAGGGAGATAGAGACAGAGAGAAGTCTTCTGCCCCCTGGTTCACTCCACAAGTGCCTGAAACAGACGGGACTGAGCCGGGTGGAATACAGGAACTGAGAATTCAATTCAGTTTTCCCAGATCAATGACAGACCCAGATATTAGAGCCTACACCTGCCGGTTTCCAGCATGTGCACTAACAGGAAGCTGAGTCCAAAGCAGAGTGCCCAGGACTCCAGCTAGATGCTCTGATATGGGCCTGGGCATCCCAAGCAATGCTCAAACCCTGCTATATTTGACCATCCCTCACTTTTTAAATTTTAAAAGTACATTGAGGAAATCTAAAAATGCTTTAGTCTCTACTCTTCTCTCAAAAATGTTTTATTCTCCACCCTTCTCTGGACCAAAACCACAAGTTCTAACGTTATGAATTTAGGGCAGCAAAATAAAGCCAAGAAGCATTCCAGAGCCTACTCCTTGAATTGTCCAATCAGCATCATCCAACCATACTCCATAGTTTACTAATCTAGAAGTGTCATCCTTCTATTTAAAACACTCCCTTCAGTTGTAACTGTACTCATTTATTAGATTATATTTTACAATATTGCACTTGATACTTCACTTATTTGTCGAATTTCACATAATCAAATTTTAAAAGCTTAAGGAAGAAAGAGGTTTTGTGTACAACAAGAATAATTTATTACTTATGCAAATATCTTAAAAAATATTGCCATTCTATGAATAAAATTCAGTCTACAGTGAAGTTTATTTCCTGCTTGGGGATTTTTAAATGCTCACTTAAAATATGCAATCTGATTTGATCAACATAATAGGAATTAGCTGTTAATATTACAGAAACAAATAAAAGTCAGACAGGCCAATATAAGATTATTAAATCCTTGTCTGACTTATTGATGGGTCTTTGAAACTTCTTAATCAAGCATCAAACAGCAGTAAAAATAATGCATGTTCCTGCATCCTTTATTCATTTCGTTGAATATGGATTGTGGGAATGGCATTAGATAAATTCTTGCATTGTGATGTTCTTATAATCTCAAGCATAAATATAAATGCATTTCATCTAAGATGCACTGTGCATCATTTGATTAACACAAGACAACCATTCCTCAAGGAAACACCCCTCAATTTCCTAGGAAAGTCTGCCTTTGTGTGCTGACACCTGCAAAGCAAAGCTTGTCTCACTGAAACTCTGTGTCCACCAGCCACACTCTCAGGCCCAGACCTTCTTTCTCTGAAGGATGCCCTGCAGCACTTATGGCCCACTAATCAATGTGACTTCAGTTTTTATGTTTCTTTACTGCCATTGGTTCATAAAATAGAACTCTGGAAGCTTCACCCTGGATCACTGAATGTCATATTTTAAGGTTAAATTTTTTAATATATGTGTGTAATGTGGCTTCACCATTAGGTACTCTTATCTAAAAAACATTGATTCTTATAAAAGGGTGATTAAAAAAATCTCTGTATGCATTAAAGGCATAAAATTGTATTCCTTAAACAAAATAAAAATAAATACATAAATAAATTCATTAATTAAAGTCTGTTATAAAGCTATTACAAACTGCTAAACAAAGCTTAAAAGGTACAAAAAAGAGTAATAATGAAAACAAGCAAAATGCTGAGAGATAAGTACTTTTAAAATGAAATATTTGGGGACAGGCATTTGACCTAGGGGTTAAGATGCCTTTCTCCCAGTTCAGGGTACTTGAGTTCTATTCCAGCTCTGGTTCTTGACTCCAGGTTCCTGATAATGTAAACCCCAGGGTGCAGTGGTGATGGCTTAAGTAATCGGTTTCTTCCCACCCATATGAGCAAGTTGGATTGAATTCCTGACTCCTAGCACCAGCTCTGGTCTAGCCTGCGTCCTGGTGGGAATTTTAAGAATAAACAAATGGATGAGAACTCTGTCTCTGTCTTCCCTCTATCTCTCTACATCACAAATAAATTAGAAAATTATTTTAAAAGGTAATAACATGAAACTCATAGAGATATCAAATAAATGCATGGCTAATATTTTATTTATCTCTTTAACTGAAGAGGGAACTAATAAAATGTTACAATCATTTCAAAGTAGAAATCAAAATATAAAATTCATATGCAAGTAAACCAAAAAGCCTGAACTTGCAAATAGATGCAAAATTTGCTTTTCCCATGAGAGTGTGGCGGAAGGATTGTCCTTTCCTAGGAGAAAGTTCATTGGTGCTTCCTTGAGCAGGTATCAGTTTAATCGCTCTCACATAAGCATGACTTAAGAAAGTTGTAACAACTTCAGAATACACAGAAACAGATCATTTCAAGCATTATCCTGCACTAGAAGGGGAACTCAGGTTTTTGAAAGTGTTTTTAGTCTTCTATTTCCCCATTTCAAAATTGTTTGCTGACAATGACTTGGATGGTTACTCAACTGATGAGCCCTCCCATGACATGCAGACCTCAAGCTCACCCTTGCTTGATCCCTGGTCAAACTGAATTACCGTCCATGTTATATGACTGCACACATGCTCAAGGCTCCTGGTTAAGAGTTGGGTCTGGTTCAAGATTGCATGTACCAATGCCATTGCACTAGTCCAAGTGATCAATTTCAGTTCACAATTGATCACACTGATAGGTCTAAGAGTCAAAGGGATCACACAAACAAGACTAGTGTCTGCGAATGCTAACTGACAGAATCTAAAAGGGAGAGAACGATCCAACATGGCAAGTGGGATACACAGCAGACTCATAGAATGGCAGATTCCTAAACAGCACTCTGGCCTCAGAATCAGCCCTTAAGGCATTCAGATCTGGCTGAAGAGCCCATCAGAGTATTTTAGGCATGGAAAGCCAAGACACCCTGGCAAAAAAAAAAAAAAAAACACACCTAGATGAAAGATCTCTGGAAGTGAGATCCCAGTAGAAAGAACAGGCCGTCAAAGGAGGAGGTACCTTTCTCTGAAGGGAGGAGAGAACTTCCACTTGGACTATGACCTTGTCTAAATAAGATCAAAGTCAGCGAACTCAAAAGGCTTCCATAGCTTTGGCAACTCATGACTAGAGCCTAGGGAGATTTCTGATGCCATAAACAAGAGTGTCAAATTGTTAAGTCAACAACAGGAGTCACTGTGTACTTACTCCTCATGTAGGATCTCTGTCCTTAATGTGTTGTCCAATATGAATTAATGTTATAACTAGTACTGAAACAGTATTTCACATTTCATGTTCTGTGTAGGTTCAAACTAATGAAATCTTTGCTTAATATATACTAAATCTATCTTCTGTATATAAAGATAACTGAAAATGAATCTTTATGTGAATGGAATGGGAGAGGGAGCGGGAGATGGGAGGGTTGCAGGTGGGAGGGAAGTTATGGGGGGGTGAAGCCATTGTAATCAATAAACTGTACTTTGGAAAATTATATTTACTAAATAAAAGTGTTTATAATAAAAAAAAAGAGTTAGGGCTGGTGTTGTGGCACAGCAGGTTAAGCCTCTGCCTGCAATGCCAGCATCCCATGTGATCACCGGTTCAAGACCCAGCTGCTTCACTTCCAATCCAGCTCCCTGCTAATGCATCTGGGAAAGCAGCAGAAAACGACACAAGTGCTTGGGTCCCTGCACTCCCCACATGGGAGACCTAGAAGCTCCAGGCTTCCAGCTTTGGTCTGGCCATTGTGGCCATTTGATGAGTGACCCAGTGGATGGAAGATTTCACTTTTTCTCTCTCTCTTCTCTTCTCTCTGTAATTCTGCCTTTCAAATAAATATAATAATAATAATAAATCTTTTAAAAAAAGAGTAAATTATAATGAGGAACCAAGGTTCACACACACACAAAAACATACAAGCTCTGGAATGGGGTCCCTGAGTTCTTTCTCAAGAGTCTATCTGTTTTCTACCATGTCTTCCTATGGGGACAGCTTAGTCAGTGATGGTATATGTTCATAATCCATCATACAAAAAAAAGCCAACAAACTTTCCCATAGTTCAACATCTTCTTTTAACATCTTTCTTAAATAGTATCTGTAACCCGAATAGAAAAACTATGCTTTCTTCACCCCCTTCATCCTCCTCTCTCTCCCTACCTTCTTTCCTTCCTTTCTTCCTCCTTCCCGCCCTTCCTCTTTGCCTTGTCTCTTTGTCTCTTTTCCTTTCTTTCTTTCTTGATTTTTAATTCTCTAAAGAAAAAACGGAAGGAACCAGGGAGAGACTTAGCCATGTGTCAGTTGATTTCATCAATGTAGACAGAGTTCAATTAGCAGGCTGAATTATTGAGATTGACTGTTTGAATTGATGTGATTAAGTCAGGTAAATTGCCAGCTCACCACTTCACAAATGCAGCCTTAGGTGTAACTGAGGTTGTGAGTGACTGGAAAGTAATCCTAGAGAAAACAAGAAGCGGAGAAACAACACAGAGCTCCAAAACACAAAACAAAACCACATGTATCCAGTCTTTACAGTGTTTATGCCCTTTCGCCTCTTTGCTTGGATTTATTTATGCCTTTAAAATCAGCAAATTCCAAAAGCACTCAAAAGTTAGTTTTAAACGTTAGAAAGATGAGGCATGTGAACATGGATTTTAAAAAGCTAAGAAGCCAGGAACTTCCAAAAAAGTGGCTGCGAGGTCTTTTTCCTTCCTATCAAGAAGTGTCGAGCTCAACTCTGAACACTTTGCTATGGGAGTAGGGGTGTCTGCAGAACACAGCACAGGAAGAAAAGCACAGTCCCTGAGTGAAAAGCCAGCCAGCTGACAGAGCACTGAAGAGTTTTCTTACAGTAATTTCCAAATCTACCCCCCTTCATGAGAACATTGAGTGACAAAATAAGTAGCGTCTTTGAAAATGTCCTCTTACAAATGTTTCTTACAACAGGCTTCCAGAAAAAGCAGTGATGTCATTCCGAAGTGCAACTCAGCAGAATACTTTTGGAAGGAAGGGAGAGGCTGGAATCGGGTGATGTACAGAGAAGTGTGTCTCTGACAGTCTCACTCCACCCAGGAATCAGGGCGGAGCAGCTCACATAGGCTGGAATTTACAGCTTTCACACTATGCTTCATCAATGTCATTTCACTTAATCACAGTTTCCACGGTGATTGGAGGAAATCAAGAAGGAGAACTTCCTGAGAACTGCAGGGAAGGTGAGTCATCCAGCACTGCCAGTGAGCTGAGAAGACAGATGCTAAGAGTCAGCAGCGTTAGGTCTTTTAGTCTCAGATAATTTTATTACCCACCATTCTTTTGATGAGTAATAGGTTTATTTCTTTTTGTTTTTTTTTTTTTTTTTAAAGATGTGTTTATTTACTTGAAAGGCAGAGTTATAGAGAGAGAGAGAGAGAGAAGAGAGAGAGAAGAGAGAGAGAGAGAGAAAGTGTTATCTTCTGTCCACTGATTCACTCCCCAAGTGGCCACAATGGCCTGGGCTGGACTGGGCTGAAGACAGGAGCCAGGAGCTTAGGAGCTTCATCGAGATCTCTTGCATTGGGTGGAGACTCAAGCACTTGGACCAATTCTGCTGCTTTCCCAGGTGCATCATCAGGCAGCCCAATCAGAAGTGGAGCAGCCAGGACTTACATATGAGATGCCAGTGTCACAGATGGTGGTTTTACACACTGAGACACAATGCCAGCACCCCTTCTTATTTATTTTAATTCTTTGTGTATTATGTTTAGATATGTAACTAGCAAAGTATTTTTTAATGATCTCAAACATGTGGAAGATCAATGAAACCTGGAGGAGATGAGAAAGCAGCACATCAGAGAAGTAAAAAGGATTTACATCTTTGTTTGCAGCATTATTTATTTCATATCACTTAGGAGTAACATTTAACTGGTTCATCTTTTAGTATAAACAATTTTGTTTCTTTTATGTATATTTTCAAATATGAATTTGTTATTATGAGACCTATTGCTCTACTGATCTTCAGAAAGCACACATAAACTGACACTTTAATCAACCAACCATGAATGAATTTATTGATTGCTTGGCCAATAGTGGCTATTGCCATTTAAAAAATTATCATTACCAAGCTATGGAGTGAAACATATATCATTGCTTGTATCAGTCTTCTGTTTACCAGGAATACCTATCATCCTATGTCATGATTACTTGTGTACCTTTTGTGTTTTATTTCTTTATATCTTTGCTCATTTCAAAAACCAAGACTTAGCCAAAATGTGGAATCAACCAAGGTGTCCATCATCAGTTGAATGAATAATGAAAATGTGATATATTTGTATATGATGGAATATTATATAATTATAAAAAAGAATGAAAGTCTGCCATTGCAATTGGAGGACATCATGTTGAGTGAAAGAAACTGAACACAGAAAGACAAATCCTGCATATTCTCCATTTTATGTGGATATAAAATTTAAAAATGCACAAATGGAAAAAATGTCTGTGTGTATAGTATTACACAAATATAGTTTTGTCAAAATTTGTTTTATATCTTTGTCACACCAATGATTAAGAATGATATAATATTGTGCTTTCAATAATCTGTGATTATTTAAAAATTTATTGTAAGTGAGTGAAATAGTCATCTCTTCATTTGATTATTTTCTATAGCTCTCGCCTGTATTCCCACTGTATTGGGAGACTATGGACTTTTATATTTTTTACTTGTTGAAACTTTTATTTATGGAGCATTAAGCCTTTTACTATAATGTAAATTAAAAATATGTTATCTCAAAATCTAAAAAAGAAAGAAAGGAAGGAAGAAAAAAGAGAAAGGAGGGAGGGAGGGAACAATCATTATATTCTTAGAATTGTATCTATGAACTACACTGAATCTGTTCTCTATGTTAATATCACCTTATCAAGAGACTTGATGAGAATTCTGTTGTGGTAATTATCATGCATCTGCTATGATTCTGAGAATCTAATGTATCAATAAATTCTTTAAGATAATCATTGATAGTGAATGTTAGATGATTTTACGTTGCATTTCTCAACGCAGTTTATAAAATTTCATCATTGCCCTTAAGTTTTAAATCTCCCAAATGCCCATTCCTCCTCTTCATGCCCTGAATTTTCTTTAGCAATTCACTGATGATTTTTATATCCTTTTTTAAACTTTTATTTAATAAGTATAGATTTCGAAAGTACAACTTTTGGCTTAGAGTGGTTTTTTCCCCCCATACCCACCCTCCCACTTGCAAACCATCCCATTTCCTACACCCTCTCCTATCCCATTCTTCATTAAGATTCATTTTCATGACAAGAGCCTTGGGTGATTATTGACGCCATAAACAAGAGTATCAATTGTTAAATCAACAACAGGAGTCACTGTGCACTTACTCCCCATGTAGGATCTCTGTCCTTAATGTGTTGTACTATGTGAATTAACAGTATAACTAGTACTCAAACAGTACTTTACACTTTGTGTTTCTGTGAGGGTGCAAACTGCTGAAATCTTTACTTAGTATATACTAAATTAATCTTCTATATATAAAGATAATTGAACATGAATCTTGATGTGAATGGGATGGGAGAGGGAGTGGGAGATGGGATGATTGTGGATGAGAGGGTGGTTATGGGGGGGAAACTGCTATAATCCAAAAGCTGTACTTTGGAAATTTATATTTATTAAAAAGAAGTTTAAAAAAAGATTCATTTTTAATTATCTTTATATACAGAAGATCAACTTAGTATATACTAAGTAAAGATTTCAACAGATTGCACCCACACAGACACACAAAGTATAAAGTACTGTTTGAACACTAGTTTTACCATTAATTTGCATAGTACAACACATTAAGGACAGAGATCCTGCACGGGGAGTAAGTGCACAGTGAATCCCATTGTTAATTTAACAATTGACACTCTTATTTATGATGTCAGTAATCACCCGAATTTCTTGTCATAAGCTGCCAAGGCTATGGAAGCCTCTTGAGTTCACAAACTCCGGCCTTATTTAGACAAGACCATAGTCAAAGTGGAAGTTCTCTCCTCCCTTCAGAGAAAGGTACCTCCTTCTTTGATGGCCTGTTCTTTCCACTGGGATCTCACTCACAGAGATCTTTCATTTAGGTTTTTTTTTTTTTTTTTTTTTTTTTTTTTTTTTTGCCAGAGTGTCTTGGCTTTCCATGCCTGAGAAACTCTCATGGGCTGTTTAGCCAGATCCAAATGCTTTAAGGGCTTATTCTGAGGCCAGAGTGCTGTTTAGGGTATTTGTCATTCTATGAGCCTGCTGTGTATCCTGCTTCCCATGTTGGATCATTTTCTCCTTTTTAATTCTATCAATTATTATTAGTGGACACTGGTCTTATTTATGTGATCTCTTTGACACTTAACCCTATCTTTATGATCAATTATGAACTTAAACTGATCACTTTAACTAGTAAGATGGCATTGATACATGCCAACTTAATGGGATTTGGAGTCCCATGGCACGTTTCTAGCTCTACCATTAGGGTAAGTCTGAGTGAGCATGTGCCGAACTATACATCTCCTCCTTCTCTTATTTCCTCTCTTATTTTTAACAGGGACCAATTTTCAGTTAAATTTAAACACCTAAGAATGATTGTGTGTTAATTAAAGAGTTCAACCAATGGTATTAAGTCGAACAAGAAAATACTTAAAAGAATAAGATAGTAAGCTCTTCCTCGACAGTCAGGACAAGGGCAGATCAAGTGTGTCCATTCCACTTCTACAGGTTTCCTTTTAGGTGCTCTCACTGATGATTTTGAGATAAGCTGGAAATAAATGTGTTGCTATAGAAAATGAAAATCAAGACTTAACCCTTTGTGTTTTTCCATAAGTGGTTAATAAAAAACCTATTCCATAGAGAACACATTATGTAGATTGCTCTCACGGCTACAAAGTATCTTGATGATATCATTCTTTGCTAGCCCCGACCACTGGAGATAGACAGAGCTGGTTTCCATTACAGAAGTTTGACAATATCCATTGATTGATTCTATCTCTTCTTTTTCATAAATTCCAGCTTGCTTTTTCTCCTATCATCACACTCATCAAATCACAGCTCTTCACTTAGTTGTCTGCACTTGTGTCCTGGCCTTGTCATCTGGTTCTGGCTGTCAGCACACCACTGAAACTCCTCTCAGCAAGAAGTCTTTCCCAGCTTTCTAATAAAGCGGACCTTTTCTGTCCTTAGGTTGGAACTCTGATTCCATTGCCACAACGTTCCCTGGTCTCGTCATTACTCTTAGCTCTTTCTTTAAAGGTCGCCACTTCCCTGGGTTCCATCTTCAGCCCACAACTCTCTTTCTGCCACTGTATAAAACATGGGCTTGTCATGAAAGAGGAAACATTGCCACTGCCTTTAAATCAATGATAAGAGCTTGAGAAAGGTGCACTCTACAAAAGCAGGGTTTGGGGAAACAGACGGTGGACAGCTCAGAACTTCAGGGCCAGCCACAGCAGGGAGACTTCCTCATCTCAAGGCCTGAAGTAGCTGAGAAGGAGCTATAAGAGGACCTCTGTCTACTGCTTTGTAGTCTTTGATGGGAGAAGACACTCAGCCTCAGCAATCCAGCCACTTAGCAGCCTACAGAATAAAGACTTGATTTCACTTTCCTCTGTCACCCAGTTTTCTCTCAGCATCTCCTATAACTGGTACCCATGAAGAACAGGGGACGGGAGAGCCCGTGGATACCATCAACTCAGGCTAGTGTACTGGGGTGCAGAATATGTGAAAGGGTGGGCACGGAGGCAAACAGAAGAAACAAAGTGGCAGATCCTGGTTGTTCTCTTCCATTCCAGTGACTTCTGGTGATAGCCAGGAGCCAGAAACTCAACCTAGTTCTCTTAACATGTAAGGAAGGAACCCAACCTTTAGTCATCAACTGTAGCCCCTCAGGAGGCTAGAAATCAGGAACTAGAATCAGGAACTAGAGCTGAAAATGAAACCTAAGGGTTCCAGTGTAGGGCACAGTTATCTTAATTGGCATCTAACCATCAGGCTAAAGTCTCCCCCATAACATGCATTCTTTTCTAAACTTTCCTATGCCAGCTAAGTACCTCATTTAATGCTACAAAATTTTCTATGTATGTTTATCTTACTTGCTCTTTCATATATTTTGTTATAGCACATATTTTCTGAGACTTTCTTTATTGGCTCTTGGAGAACTTTACACATTTTTAATGGTAAGAAATATTTCCTCTTGATCTTAGCGATTCCAATCCTTGGTGCAGTTTCCTGCTGGAGAGTTGGTCCCTTCAGAATATCTAGATTGAATAAATGAATCAAGTTTAGAACATTAACCAGTATATCTTAGAGATATTAAGAAACGTTGCTCCTAAAATGTGACATAATGTACATGCCAATTAACTCTATTTAGCCATTTCATAACACATATATATTTCAAATCATTATGTCATACAAAATAAATATATATCATTTTATTAATCAATTTTTAAAAATATATGCAAGAAGAGAGAAAGAAATATAACTCATAACATCTGGTCTAAGAGTAATATTAATGAAAATCCTTACTGCAAACCCCAGGTGGATCTAAGAAGACAGTTAGGTAATTAAAAGACATCTCACATGTTTATTGCAAACATATTTACATGCAAACATACAGAAAGTTCAGAGTCAACTTGATGAATTTTTCAAAGTAAAACCATCAACATAACTAGACATATATCAGGAATTAAAACATCCTTATCACCACTGTAGTTTTCCCTCTTGCCCATTTTCATGTACACCAACTCCTGAACGTAACCACCAACTGCCTTCTTGCATCATGGAATAATTTTGCTTGTAGTTGAATTTTTAACAACTGTTTTCACCTAGGGGAATCTCTAGAATGAAATTTTCTATAGTCTGACCCCATCCAGTCCAAAAGGTTTGAGTTTCATCCATGCTGTTGGATATAGCAATAGTTCATTCATTTAATTGCTACACAGAATTACATTCTATAGATCCAGCACACTTTTTAACAGTCCTACTGTTGATTGACATTAGGGTTGTTTTCCTTCTGAGTATTCCAAATAATGTTGCATGACCATTTGAACATGTCTTGTGATAAATATATTTATAAATTCAAATTCTGCTGCATAAATAACTCAAAGTGAATTCTTAGGTTGTAGGATATCTTAAAATTTAATTCATCTAGTTTTACTCAGTTCCAAAGCTTTCATCATATCCTATGTGAATCTTTAGGTTTTACTAGGGTCTCACTCATGAATAAACACATTATTCATTTAGTCACATACATTCAACCATTTACTTATTCTGTCTATGCAAGCATAATTATACACATGTATGAATGAATGTATATTTCTGTATGTGTGCACTTGTTCATATATACAAATTTCTATTTCATATATGTTTACATGTGTTTATGTTACATATAAAATATACATCTGTGGGCCAGTGCCGTGGTGCAGTAGGTTAATTCCATATGGGGCTGGTTGTAGTCCTGGCTGCCTCTCTTCCAATCCAGCTCTCTGCTGTGGCCTGGGAAAAGCAGTAGAAGATGGCTCAAGTGCTTGGGCCCCCGCACCCACATGGGAGACCGGGAAGAAGCACCTGGCTCCTTGCTTCGAATTGGCGCAGCTTGGGCCGTTGCGGCCGTCTGGAGAGTGAACCAACGGAAGGAAGACCTTTCTCTCTGTCTCTCCCTCTCACTGTCTGTAACTCTACCTTTCAAATAAATAAATACAAATCTTTAAAAAATATACAATAAATGTACATTGTATATATGTATATATATGTGTGTTTGTGTGTGTATAAATATACAATATATAAAGGAAGAGAGAAATAATGTAAATGTATAAACTTGTTCTTTACCTCCATAAAACTTAGAATATAATCTAATACTGTGGTTCCCTATAGTTAACCAAGAGGCAAAACTCTTCAGCACTGCTGGAGGCAGCAAGACATGTGGTAGAAAGGCCAGTAAATGTTGGCCAGAAGAATGACAAGGAGCAGATTTGATTATGGTTCTGTCACTGCCATGGTGTGTGATCTTTCATCATCCGCTGGCACTTTCTAGGGCAACTGAACCAAATGAACGCTAAAGGCTTTTACAGCTCATGTGCTTTAGTTATCACATTATTTTAATTATGGTGCAAAATACCACTTTTAAGGAAACTCCATTATCCTAACAACTAATGCAGTCCTTTAAGAGAAAATATGGTTAGACTTATTTCTGAATATGCTGTATGATATCTAAAAAGCACAGTGAATTTCTAGTAGTTTCCCTTTATAGGTATAAAAAAGTTTCATATATAATCTTAAGTTTATCTCATTTAATATGGACACTAAAGTACTAGCAAAAAGTTTCCAAGTTACTTGTTTGTTTTATTGTCTAGTCACATTTGAGTATAAATGCCTTGGCCAATGGTATAAACATTAAGAACACAATAAAGATCAACCTAAGATTTCACTATCAGCTACGGCACAAGTGCATAAATAGTATATCTAATTCCATATCTTCAGCTCTCATAAAACATGTTTTTTTTCTACATATTTTTTCTGAATGCCATCTTCACTCAATAAAAAAACACATTTCTGAAACATTTATTGTGTGTTGCTATTTATGCCAGTCAATAATTCACATCATCTGCAAAAAACATGTTTGCATCCTTTCCACACCCATTAGAGATGAAAGGAAGGAATTTATGTGCTAAAACAGCTTCATGTGCCCAAATCATGCAAATTCTCTCAGCCATTTCCTAAGATTTGCAGATGTGTAAATTGCTTCCCCCCACTTTTTTAGGCATAGGTATACAACTGTATGAATTTTAAATCAGCTTTTGTCCCACCTCATGGTACTGAAATATCTTCCTTCAAATGAGAACTAACGTATTATTGAGCCATTGTGAAATTGTGAATGTAGTCTAATCTTCCATTTTAACATGTTATGAGGCAATGGACAAAAAACTACAAATGCAAAATCTTTGTGTCAATGTACATATGCACACACTTAGATAATGCATGCATTAACGGGGCTCACATCTCCAGGAGCACCAGTGTGATTTGAAGAACCCACAGTTTGGACACCGAATAGTAAAAGAGTGTGCTTAACAAAATCTGGACAACCAGGCAAGGCATTACAAAATGCCCAGCACATAGAAGACCCTCAGTAATACTCTCCTCACCTCCCCAAATCTTTCTGAGCTTAGAGTGATAGAACAAGGAGTATTTTAAGTTGCTAGATTCTTTGTGCTTACTTTATTGTATTTATTTTTATATCACATAAATATAACAACTTTTCCCACTTGAGGGGAAATTTCTTTTGCAAGACACCAGAAAAACATTTAATTCTATGTAAGAAATATTATTTCAAATGATCTCCACATGTCTTTACCAACAGTTACTTTTTTTAGTGAGTTTGTAATAGCCCTTTAAAATCATATTACTGTTTCCTTGAAATATGTGTATCATGATAGTGTGTTTGGGTGTCTAGAAGCTTTTACGATGAAAAATAATGATAACATTGTGTTTGAATAAAAGCATGATAACTACTATGCATGCTGGTAAAGAATGTAAGGATGGATATGAAGAAATCCTGATTTCCCAGTATCCACTCTGGCTAAAGCAAAAGATTGTAAGTCCCTTGTCTTTTCTAAGAATCAAAGTAAAATGAATGTTTGAGCCTTCTACACCTACCTCCTATCAGGGACTCACTTAATCCTTCTTGGGATGGTGTGAATTTCAAACAGAAAGGCATCATCTTCAATCTGTTGAAATCTTTACTTAGTACAGACTAAGTTGATCTGTATATAAAGGTCATTAAAAATTAATCCTAATGAAGAATGAGATGGGAGAGGGAGTAGGAGATGGTATGGTTTGCGGGTGGGAGGGTGATTATAGGGGGAAAAACCACTATAATCCAAAAGTTGTACTTTTGAAATTTCTGTTTATTAAATAAAAGTTTTCTTAAAAAAAGCCCCATCTTTCTTTATGGTGTCATACAGGATGATCTAATTGATTCCTTGAAGAAATTATCGATACTGTCCTTGTGATATACGTCTTAGCTCTAAGATTATTGTGAACACTAGTTTTGCAGGAGAAATAAAAGAAAGCTTTAATAAAGACTGGCCCTTCAAACTCAGCAGGAATTTAACAAACATTCTGTGTCCAACTATTTTTGTGCTAAATTTTGCTGTTGGATTTTTGGTCTTCAAAAACTAAATCCTTCTTTGCCAAAAATGTCAGTTGCATCATTTACTCATTTTAAAACACTTTCTTTCAAGACTGTAGCATGTGCTCCAAGACTTCTGGCCTAAAATGGAAATGTGGAGAAATAGCCTCCAAAAATTCTTTCACTGAAGTGCACACCTCACCTGCCGCTTTCCTTTCAGCTCCAGCATTCTTGGTTTTTCTTGTCCTATTGATTAACTCCTGCACCTGTCCCTAGAAAAGTTCACCTGAGCACTGAACTATGGCCCTCTTCTCAGCCATCATCCCCTTTGAACTTCTGATGTAAGTCCCTTGACTAAGGATGACTGCTTCCCACAGGTGTCTGTTTCTTTGGCCACCATGGATCTCCAATTCCCCAACTCAGTGCTGTCTTTTAAAATTGTCCCTTCATGTCTTTCAATCTCCAAATAGGGAAACCACCACATTCTCTTCTATTTTTGTTAATCCACTCAGTGACTGTATCTTTGATTTGATTGTATAAGCCTGGCATTGCTGCCTGATTTGTGGTCCTTCTATTTGTTTGACAGTTGCAGTGAACAAAAGGTGTCCAAAAATGAACTCATCATTCTCAAAAACAAAAAAAGTGATTTTCATGTAAAACCATCCACTTTGGGGACAGGTATTGGGTCTAGTGGTGAAGATGCCAGTTGGGAAATCTGCATCCCATACTGAAGTGCCTGAGTTAAACTCTAGGTCTGCTCCTGCTAACCGCACCCCAGAAGGCAGCAGTCATGGCCCAAGTTGTTAGCTTTCCACACCCACGTGGGAGACCTGGATTGAGTGGGCTGAGTTCCCCTTTCCCAGTTTCAGCACAGACTCAGCTGATGTGGACCTCTGAGGAATCACTTCCCCACTCCGCAGCTTTATCCCTTGTCTCTCTCTTCTCCACCTTCTCCCTCGCAAATAAATTAAGTGTACAAATCAATAGGTTAAAATCACACATTTCTGTGGCATGGCGCCTCTGCTTTTGCAATAAACTTGGGAATCATTTATTCCCCTTTGCTTTTAATAATTTCATCTCAAATTTTCATGTCTTTTCTTGAAAAAAATGATTTGTGTTGAGCCATGTCTCTCTCCTCCCATGCTGCCATTTCATGATTTCCATGTTTATAAGACTCCACATCTGCATTGCTTACACCATACGATGGCAAACCCACTTTCTCATGAAGCCCATTCGTCTTCCTCCCCACCTTGAGAAGCTGCCATACCCTCCTGCTGTCAGTCTAAATCCTCCTACCCCAGTCAAGTTTGCTCCCAGCTGAGGCTATTAGCATTGTCACATCTGAATAAATGTAGGAGCATTTTTACTATATGGTTTTGAACATGTTATTTAAAAAAATTCTTTCTTTGGAATGGGAGAAAATTCCTATATTTCTTTTGTATGATAGTGGTTTATTCTTATAGCTTTAATTTAGGTTCTAGCAACTCAAACCTTGTCCCTGAGCAGTTTTGTAGAGTTTTCTTGTGAGAAATAAAACCAGCCTCCTCACATGCATCTGTTCATCACTTTTTAATCTTATCATTTCCATATTCCTTTTAGTGAAGCAGTCACAAAATAGAAAGCCTCTCTCATTATTTCTTTAATCAAATTACTAGACTTGAATACAATTTAGAAGCAACTGACATTTTTATTGCTTTTAACTTAGTCTTTGAACACAGAATGTTTTGAATCTCTCTGTAGCAAGCCATCTTCTCTTCTTCCTATTCTCATTACTGACTCAGTTCTCTCCTAAACCTTGTCCTGAACTCTGAACCAGCCTTCTCTCCCGCTCCTGATGCCTTCCACGCTGACTTTGTGGTTCTTGCATCACACCAGTCACCCATCGTTACCTGACTCTCAAGTCCAGATGGTCTTAGATACTCTTACGTTTCTATGTCTTCATCACTCTATTGGTCTCTTCCATAATTAAAACCATCTGAGTAAAGGTTGTGTAATAATTAATTAGTGGTATTCTAAAGCAAAGAAGGTTCATTAGTTATTAGTACACAAAAGAGAGCACATTAGCAATAAATATCAGATGATACCGACAATAACCTCAGGTTAATGACATTCTGTCAGATTAGATATGATATAGCCAAGTAAGCATATCCTTGGGTCCAAAAAGAGAAGATATTTAAATTTAGGGAATATGGTTCAAAGCTTATTCATCTCAAGACATATAAGCTAACTTGTTACACAGAAGACTGGCTCTCCCCGAATTCTACCTCAGGCTCTCCAATTCTTGTCTCTGCATCACAGGCCCCAACCCCAGCTGGCTAGCAACCAATGAGCCCATTTTCCCAAGGAATTCTTTGTTTCCTATTGATAGTCTAAGTATTTTTGTGAACCAAATTCTCTGGACTGCTAAATCAATCACTACAGCATACATGACCCACAGCCAAACATAACTAAGTTTTCAACAGAATTTAGTTTATAGCTGGCAAATCTCAAGTATGAAATGAAATCTCAAGTATGAAATGAAAACTAATTGGAATATTTCTGTCTACATTATCCAGTCTGGTCTCTTGTCCCACAGAACGCAGTACTCTCCTCTACTGAAGAGTTATCTTTTTGTACGTAGTGGCTTTATATGGGTCCTCTCTAGCAGAAGGTATATTGAATTACTTATCTATGTTTTTCCAAGCACCTTAGAAGTTGTTCAGTGCATGGTTTGTAACTGAAAAAGAAAGGGTGAGTAGACGTAGTTCAAATTTCTCTATAATAACTTCTGAATTGCTAGTTGTTTCGATCTCATTTAAAAAGAAGACATGGGGATGAGTGCTTGGCTTACTAATTAAGACCATTAACATCCATATCAGAGTGCCTGGGCACAAATCCTAGCTTCAGTTCCCGGTTTCATCTTCCTGCCAATACAGATTCTTGGAGGCAGCAGATGATATCTCCAGTGACTGGATCTGTTCTACTTACATAGAATGGAGTTCAGGTCTTCATCCTGGACCAAACTTGGCTGTCATGGACATTTGGGGAGTGGACTAGCAGAGGAGAGCGCTATCTCTGAATCTGTTTCTCCTTCTTTCTACCTGTCTCCCCCTAAAAACTTAAGACACAGCCTCTCTCTCTCTTCTCCCTCACACCCCCCTACACACCACACACACACACACACACACATACACATTATAAAACCACAAAAGGATGTGACTCCCAACACATTGAGGGGTGATATTTAGCACAGCAGTTAAGATGCCACTTGGAGGCAGGGATGATGCCCACAACTGGAGGCTGGAGGGGATGCATCTTCTCAGATCAAGGTAAGAGAAACCTGTGGCAGCCCATGCCACTAGTAATATTCCCTGAGAGAGAATCTTGCGATCCCCACGTACTGTGAGTCCACCCTGAAGTACTAGCACCTGATAGGGTGCCCACTTAACCTGTGGAGGGAGACCACATTGAATTCCTCCCCTCATCGCGTGAAGGCACCCACTGACCAGCAGGGAGGAAGTGCCGTCTCAATCAGTAGAGTAGATTGTTCTGTGGTCCACATCCAACTGGGGATCTTATCAGAGAGATAAATGCACAGCCGCCGCTGACTTTGAGTCTGGCCTGGAGAGCTGGTGGAGGTTGGGGAGACTGCTAGGGTCTGTGAAACACTCCCCTCCCTCACTATATCAAGGCACCCAGACTCAAATTTCTAAGGCATATCACTAACCAAATTCTATTGGACAGGCTGCTGGCTCTGGGAATGCCACAGCTCTTTCCATGGAAGGAGACTCGTAGGAATGACAGTACATCCCCTACTCCCTGTGACTGTGGAAATTCTGTAACTGTGCAATAGGGCAGGGGGTGTGGCTGGGTCTTTGGGCAATCGCTGTATCTGGCTTCAGAGGACTAAAGTTCCCTGAGTGCTGAGAAGCTTATCAGAGTTCTGTATTCACACTGAGGAGTGTACAGATCCTTTGTGTGGTTCTCGTACCTTCACTGGTAGGGTGCATGGGCACTGTGGGCTCACCCTGGACGGTTGGTTCACTTTGACAGAGAGGGGTTGAGCTGTGGCCATGCCAGTTGATGTAATCCTATCCACCCTTCTGCTGACCAAAGAGGAAATCTATCATGTTCATCTTGGATGTCACTCTGGACTCTTGCTCCACTCTTAAGCACTGTCCCCACCGAGCATGTGCCTCTGGATATCTGGATTGCTACGAAGGAACACCCATTCCACTAAGCCATAGAGGTATACTTCAAAGATAAAACTCTGATAGGTAAAAACCAACAAGAATTTCAAAGAATGCCTAAAAATAAATGTAGAAAAACAAGAAACATGAACAAGGAAGACAATATGACTCTCAAAAAGGATGACAACAACACTTCAAGATTACAATGTGAAGACAAAGAGATTTATGAAATGTCTTAAAAGGAATTCAAAAGCATGATCATAAGATTAATCAAAAACATAAAGTAGTTAAAGAAATCCATATGTGGCATGGATGGGAAATTCCGCCAGAAGATAGAGATATTGAATAGAAATAAAACTAAAATATTATATATGAGGAATTTAACATGTCCAATAAAATACTATGGAAATCATTAAAGACAGACTCAGTTGGGCAAAAGAAAGAATATTCAAATTAGAGTAAAAATGTTTGGAAATATTTCAGTCACAGACACAAAAAAGAAGACGTTTTCTAACAAAATAGTATTTGAGATTTGTGGAATAATATCAAATGACCCAGCATACATGTCTTAGGAGTTCTTGATGGTATGGAAAGAGAGAATGGATTAAAAGACATTCACTGAAAAAATAGCAGAACATTTCCCTAATTTAGAGAAAGACTGGGAAATCTAAGTACAGGAAGCACATAGAAATACTAATAAATATGATCAGAAAAAAATTTAATCATTACAAATTATAGTCAAACTTTCAGCAGTAAAACATAAAGAAAAGAACCTAACATGTGCAGGTAAGAAAAACCAGAATACTGGGGCCAGTGCTGTGGCATAGCAGGTAAAGACACGGCATCCCATATGGGCACCGGTTCGAGACCCAGCTGCTCCACCTGTAATTCAACTCTCTGCTATGGCCTGGGAAAGCAGTGGAAGATGGCTCAAAGACTTGGGCCCCTGCACCCAAGTGGGAGACCCAGAAGAAGCTCCTGGCTCCTGGCTTCGGTTCAGTGCAGCTCTGGACATTGCAGCCAATTGGGGAGTGAACCAGCAGGAGGAAGACTTCTCTCTCTCTCTCTTTCTCTCTCTCTCTTTCTCTCTCTCTCTCTCTCTCTCTGTGTGTGTGTGTAACTGTGACTTTCAAATAAAATAAATAAATCTTAAAAAAATAATAAAATAGGGGCCGGTGCTGTGGTGCAGCAGGTTAATGCCCTGGCCTGAAGCGCCAGTATCCCATATGGGCACCGGTTCAAGACCCAGCTTCTCTACTTCCAATCCAGCTCCTTATATGGCCTGGGAAAACAGTAGAAGATGGCCCAAGTCCTTGGGCCCCTGCACCCGCGTGGGAGACCTGGAAGAAGCTCCTGGCTCCTGGCTTGAGATCGGTACAGCTCCAGCCATTTCAGTCAATTGGAGAGTGAACCATTGGATGGAAGTCCTCTCTCTCTCTCTCTTTCTGCCTCTTTCTCTCTTTGCAACTCTTACTTTCAAATAAATAAATAAATTTTAAAAAAATAATAAAAGAAAAAAGGAATAAGAAAACAAAACAAAAAAACCTATCAACTAAGAATACTGCACCCAACAAATCTCTCATTTATAAATGAAGGTGAATTGAAGAATTTTAAAAATAAGCAGAAATTGAATGAATCTTTCACCATTCTTCTAGACTTACAAGTGATACTTAAGGGTATTCTACACACACAGAGGAAGACATTCAGCACCATAAATGAATGTGAAGGCAGAAAATCTCAAAAAGTACAAAGGAAATCCAAAACAAACAATAGAAATATTTTTATCAATAACAACCTTGAATGTAAATAGCCTAAATTCTCCAATTAAAAGACATAGCCTGCTTGAATGGATTAAGAAACAAGACCCACTAATTTGCTGCCTACAAGAAACACACCACTCCAACAAAGATAACACTGAAAGTAAAATGGTGAAAATAGATTTTTCACTCCAAAAAAGAAAGTGAAAGAGAGCAGAAGTAGACATCCTAGATCAGACAAAATAGACATTAACACAAAAACTGCTTAAAAAGGCAAAGATTGGCCAGCATTGTTGTATAGTATGTCAAACATCCACCTGCAGCACCAGCATCCCATATGGGCGCCAGTTCGAGTCCCAGCTCCTCCATTTCTAATCCAGCTCCCTGCTGATGTCCTAGGTATACAAGTGAAAAAGGAGGAAGTCAAATTATCCCTGTTTGAAGACAAGATCCTTATACAGAGGGGAACCAAAATCCACAAAGAGATTATTGAAACTCATAAGAGTTTCAATAGAGTTTAAAAAGTTGCAGGATATAAAATCAACAACAACAACAAAAAAAATAAATAGCCTTTGCACACATAAACAATCCCATGGCTGTGAAAGAACTTTTAAGATCATTCACATTTTCAATAGTTGCAAAAACTTTTAAGTACCTTGGGATAAGTGTAACCAAGGAAGTGAAAAATCTCTACAATTAAAATTATAAAACATTGGAAAATCTCCCATGTTCATAAATTGGAAGAATTAATACCAATAAAAAAGGTCTGTACTACTCAAAGCAGTTCACAGATTGAATTAAATCCCAATCAAAACACCAAAGACATTCTTCTGAGATCTAGAACAAATGACCCTAAAATACATATGGAATCAGAAGAGATTCTAAATAACTAAAGCAATTGTAAACAATAAAAATAAACCTGGAGGCATCACAATACCAGATTTCAAGACATGTTATAGGGTAGTTATAATCAAAACAGCCTGGTACTGGCACAAGAATAGACATGTGGAACAATGGAACAGATGAAAGACCCCAGAAATTAATTTATATGTATACAACAAACACATTTGACAAGTAAGCTGAAAGCACTCCCTGGAGAAAGCATTAATCTCATATTATTTTGGTACCTTGAACACAGAATATTTTCTTTTATTTCAGGACTTTCTCAAATGTTTTCCTCCCCAGTACTACATTCTTTCAGCTCAGTCTTTAGGTTTCAGCAGTATATCACTTCCTACAGAAAGCTCTTCCTGATTTCTGAAGCCTTGGCTCAGAATTCTTCCATTGTGATCTTAGCATCTGGAGCTTGCTCCCTCAGAGTACTTAACACAATGCTGGTATACTTAAAATCAACAGTGATTTTAGTATGGTGGGTAAGTACATTTTGCTGTACAAAGAACACTGAAGGAAACAGTGGTTATTTTCATCTCTATGCAACTTTTTGGTTTTCCTGGAATTGTTCATTGCCTTCAATTTTCTTTCTTCCTTCTTTTCTCCTTTTCCCCTTCTTTCATTTCTCTTTTTCTCTATTTTCTTTTCTTTTTTTTTTTTTTTTTTGACAGGCAGAGTGGACAGTGAGAGAGAGAGACAGAGAGAAAGGTCTTCCTTTGCCGTTGGTTCACCCTCCAATGGCCACCACGGCCGGCGCGCTGCTAGCAGCGCACTGCACTGATCCAATGGCAGGAGCCAGGTACTCATCCTGGTCTCCCATGTGGTGCAGGGCCCAAGGACTTGGGCCATCCTACACTGCGCTCCCTGTCCACAGCAGAGAGCTGGCCTGGAGAGGGGCAACCGGGACAGAATCCAGCGCCCCGACAGGGACTAGATCCTGGTGTGCCGGTGCTGCAGGGCGGAGGATTAGCCTAGTAAGCCATGGCGCCAGCTCGCTCTATTTTCATTATTGCTATTTATCACATCGATTTATGGCATCTCTATCCAATTAGATACTTTATTAGAATCTTTACTTTTTTCAGAGATCATACAACTAAAGGCATTCATGTTTTAGTATAATAAAAACCAATTACTATATTGTTATTGTGGAATTCCCTTTACAATTTTACTAAATTGCTTCCATTTTTTTCTATATTGCAGCCCATACATTTTTTCTTGAGTTGTACCTCTGTTCAGTTGCAGCATACACTAAAGTAATATCTAAGAAAACATCTATGAAAGTAAGATTTTCAGAATATTTAATTTGAAAATATCACAATTTGATCCTCACACTTAACTAAATGCTGTAATGATAGATTAAAAATCAGTTTCTCTCCAGCATTTTGAAGACATCCCATCATTGTTTTCTAGCACCTGGTATTTCTGATAAGTTTTGAATTTTTTATTTAAATAATATTAGTCTTACAAAGCAGTTTCTAAGATAATACACTACAAAATAATTATATATATCTTCTTCCAACTTTTCCTAACGTTATCATCCTACATAATGATGTTCTGTTTGTCACAACTATGAAATTTTTTGGCTCTCAAAAGATTATATTTTAATTTATTTTTACGAAATACAAACTTCATAAGTTCAACTTTAGAAATATAGTTATTCTTCCCACATACCTGCTCTCCCACCCACACTCCCACATCTCCTCCTCCTCCCTCTCCAATTGTCAGTCTATTTTCTATTAAGATTCATTTTTATTTAACTTTGCATATAGAAGACCAACTCTATAATAAATAAAGAATTCAACAATTTTCACACACAAATACACACACACACACATACAAAACTGTTTGAGAACTAGTTTATAGTTAATTTTCATAACACAATTCACTGAGGACAGGGGTCCTGCATGGGGAGTTATTGCACAGTGACTCCTGTTGTTAATTTAACAATTAACACACTTATGAGATGTCAGGACCTCCTCAGGCTCTTAACTTGAGCTGCCTAGGCTATGGAAACTTTTTGAGTCTGCAAACTCCATCAGTATCTGGACAAGGCCATAAGCAAAGTTGAATTTCTCTCCTCCCTTTAGAGAAAAGTACATCCTTTTTTGATGGGCACTTCTATCTGCTGGGGTCTAACTCACAGAGATTCTTCATGTAGAACATTTTTGCCACAGTGTCATCGTTTTCCATGCCTATAATGCCCTCACAGGCTTTTCAACCAGACCAGGAAAGCTTAAAGGCTGATCCTGAAGTCAGAGTGTTACTTAAAGTGATTGTCATTCTATGAGTCTGCTGTGTGGGCTGCTTCTCATGTTGAAACATTCTCTCTTTTTAATTTTATCTATTATTATTACAATACACTTGATCCTATTTATATGACCATTGTAACACTTAATCCTATCTATATGTTCACTTTAATACTTAATATGATCACTATAGCCAGCACTATGGCTCACTAGGCTAATCTTCCACCTTGCAGCGCCAGCACACCGGGTTCTAGTCCCAGTCAGGGCCCCGGATTCTGTCCCAGTTGCCCCTCTTCCAGGCCAGCTCTCTGCTGTGGCCAGGGAGTGCAGTGAAGGATGGCCCAGGTCCTTGGGCCCTGCACCCCATGGGAGACCAGGATGAGTACCTGGCTCCTGCCATTGGATCAGCGCGATGCACCGGCCACAGCGCGCCGGCCGTGGCGGCCATTGGAGGGTGAACCA
Source organism: Oryctolagus cuniculus (assembly GCF_051225735.1). Taxonomy (NCBI): domain Eukaryota; kingdom Metazoa; phylum Chordata; class Mammalia; order Lagomorpha; family Leporidae; genus Oryctolagus; species Oryctolagus cuniculus. The sequence continues at coordinate 6,804,615 of NC_142875.1, read as the reverse complement.
ATGGCAAAGGAAGACCTTTCTCTCTGTCTCTCTCTCTCACTGTCCACTCTGCCTGTCAAAAAAAAAATATGATCACTATAACAATAAAGATGGTATTTTTACCAAGTTAATGGGATTTGGAGCCCCATGACAAGTTTTAAACTGTAGCCTTACTGAATCCCATAAGGCATTTCGATCTGGCTAAACAGCCCATGAGAGTTTCTCAGGCATGGAAAGCCAAGACACTCTGGCAAAAAAAAAAAAATGACCTAAATGAAAAATCTATGAGTGAGACCCCAGCAGAAAGAATGGGCCATCAAGAAAGGAGGTACCTTTCTCTGAAGGGAGGAGAGAACTTCCACTTTAACTATGACCTTGTCTAAATAAGATCGGATTTGGCAAACTCAAAAGGCTTCCATAGCCTTGGCAACTCATGACAAGAGCCTAGGGTGATTACTGACACCATAAACAAGTGTATCAATTGTTAAATCAACAACAGGAATCACTGTGCACTTACTCCCCATGTAGGATCTCTGTCCTTAATGTGTTGTACTATGTTAATTAATGGTGTAACTAGTACTCAAATAGTACTTTACACTTTGTGTTTCTGTTTGGGTACAAACTGTTGAAATCTTTACTTAGTATATACTAAATAGATCTTCTGTATATAAAGATAATTGAAAATGAATCTTGATGTGAATGGGATGGGAGAGGGAGTGGGAGATGGGATGGTTGTGGGTGGGAGAGAGGTTATGGGGGGGAGCCACTGTAATCCAAAAGCTGTACTTAGGAAATTTATATTTATTAAATAAAAGTTTAAAAAAACTGTAGCCTTAGACATAAGTCTGGAGGAATGCATGCAGAACTACACAACTTTAAAGTTATAAACTTCCTACTCCCTCTCTTATTCCCATTCTTATTTTATACTGACATCTAGTTTCAATTGACTTTATATACGTATGATTAAGTCCATGTTAAGTAAAGAGTTCAACAAACAGTATGAAGAAAAAAATGAAAAGAACAAACAAAAAAAAAGAAACTGTTCCTTGAGAGTCAAGACAAGGGCTCAAGTCATCCCTTCTTGAAGTGTCAATTTCACTTCTACAGATTTTATTGTAGGTGCTCTATTAGTTCTCACAAATCAGAGAGAACATATGGTATTTGTCCCTTTGGGATTGGCTTATTTCACTAATTATGTTTTCCAGATTTGCCCATTTTGTTGCAAATGACTGGATTTCATTTTTAACCACTGTAGAGTATTCCATAGTGAACATGTCCCATAATTTCTTTATCCAGTTTTTGGTTGATGGGCATTTTGGTTGATTCCATGTCTTAGCTATTGTGTATGGAGCTGTAATAAACATGGAGGTGCAGATAACTCTTTTGTTTACTAATTTCATTTTTCTTGGGTAAATTCCCAGGAGTGGGATGGCTGGGTCATATGGTAGGTCTACATTCACATTTTTGAGGTAGCTCCATACTGTCTTCCATTGTGGCTCTACCAGTTTACATTCCCACCAACAGTGGATTGGGATACCTTTTTCCCCACATTCTTGCCAGCATTTGTTGTTTGTTGATTTCTGTATGAAAGCCATTCTAACTGGGGTGAGATGAAACCTCATTGTTGTTTTGACGTGCATTTCTCTGACAGCTAGTGATCCTGACTGTTTTTTCATGTGTCTATTGGCCATTTGGATTTCCTGTTTTGAAAAATATCTGTTTAAGTTCATGGCCTATCTCTTAAGTGGGTTGTTTTGTTTTGTTGCTGTGGAGTTTCTTGATCTTTGTCGTTTCTGGTTATTAATCCTTTATCAGTTGCATTGTTTGCAAGTAATTTTATCCCATTCTGTCAGTTGCCTCTTCATTTTTCTGAGTGTTTCTTTTGCTGTACAGAAACTTCTTAATTTGATGTAATCTCATTTGTTGACTTTGGCCTTGACTGCCTGTGCCCCTGAGGTCTTTTCCAAGAAGTCTTTGCCTATGCTAATGTCTTGCAGGGTTTCCCCAATGTTCACTAATAATTTGATGGTGTTGAGTCATAGATTTAGATCCTTTAATCCATGTTGAGTGGATTTTTTTTAAGGTGTGAGGTAGGGGTCTTGCATGTGGAAATCCAGTTTTCCCAGCACAACCAAGAAATTAACATCAGGAAACTATTAACTAAAATACAGATCCTGTTTTGGTTTCATTAGTTGTTTCTCTGTTTTGTTTGCCATTTTGGTATCTTATGCACTGTTTTATCAGTTCTCAGTCCGCTCCAATCTGTGACAGTTCCTCAGTGTTATTTTGCTTTACATGATGTTGACACTTTGCAAAGAACTGGTCAGATTGGCATATTTTATAAAATTTACCTCCATTTTGCCTTGACTGGTATTTTCCCATGACAAGTTTCGGGTTATGGATTGGTGGAAAAAATGCCATATAAGTGAATGCTTCTCTTCTGAGAAGAATGTGGATAGAGTGTTATTATTATTTTTGTGGGTAACCAGATTTTGCTCAGTGGTTATTTCCTATGATTTCAAGGGATGTTTCCAAGTTCAGGTCTTTCCATTCATCAGTAAGCATTCTTGGATATGCCTGTTTGTATATCTGAGCCATGATAAAGTTCTTATTTATTTCATCTTTGACATTTCCTGTTTTCCTTTATCTTAGTCATTTGATCTTGTTTATGTCAGAATTTATTAGATTTTTGTTTATATGGTATCTTTCTTCTGTTAGTAAATTAATTTGGAGATAACTTAACAAGAAACTGGCTTGTATTGGTCTTTCCTCACAGATCTCCCTGTCTGACCTCCACACCATCAAAACTAACATACAGAAACATAATTTAGCCTCTTTCTTCTTTCAATAATTAAAAAAAATCCTTTTGTCCTATTTTGGCCTCTAAATCCTTCGAAGCAATGACTCCTGGTTCTCAGCATTCCTCAATCCCTTCTGGTCGACAGCTGACGGGGTGGGCATGCTGGTTGTGTGCCTTGGCTTTCTCTCCACAGTCCTGAAGGGATGGGAGCCAAGAGTTTGGTCATTCTGACACCAGACACTGTAAGCAAAGCGTGGCTGTGTTTTCTCTGGCGAATGGAGAAGATAGACTACGTTGACATTGACAGGAAGGGCTTCGGTTACCAGCTGCTCAGCTTTGGGTCACTTGGGTTCCCGTAAGGCTTCCAGCCACTGGCATGAGGTAATGTTTCCTTTGTCTTTAGCAACACTCGTCACAAGTAAGTTTTAGACTGCTAGATAAAAGTTAATTTTACGATTTTCATTTACCCATTAAAGTGGGTCACATGCAGAAAACATAAATGGAGGCTGTCTTGCAGATTTTCATGTTGTGGTTTACTCTGGCATCCCCATTCACTATTGAGTTACTTTTTAAAATAGCGTAAGCTCACATTCTATGAATACCTGTTAAAAGTCATTCTATCAAATCTTACAGCTAATTCTGAATAATCGAGAGACTATTTATCAAGATTACATACTACATCCACGCTGTTTCTTCCTCCTTCTAGAAGACAACCAGCTTTAGTCATGTCAGTATCAGTACCTGTATTAGTACTTCCACAATGATGGAAGAGAGGCAGTAAGTTTCCTGGGTCTGTTACCTTGATTTTTACCATAAATCACCAATGACAGAATTAAAACAAATGGTTAAAATGAGCCTTAAGATTATTCATGGATTACAGTAACTGCTTATCAAACATTAATGAGTATACATGAAGTTGTTCTATATTTAATTTGTGCAATAAATTCCCCTTCGGATAAATACATGAAAAGAGGATGACCTTGTTAGTTAAAATGATACTTAGAGAATTTCAGAAACTCTGACAGTCTGCCAATATGAACAACACTTGCTGATGTCATGGTACTTCTTTAAAACATAACTTATTCAGTGACATGAAGATGCAAAACTTAATAAATGAGTTTGATGGAGCAGGTATCAATATGTGCAGGTTGACTTCCCTCAGAAGCCAAATGTGTGATTTGGCCTTGAACTTGCTCCTACATCTTCTTACTCCCTAGTTCATTTAATGGTGTCACCATTCATTCAGTTTCCAAACAGTACTCATTGGATACACAAGGCTGTAGGATACTTGGAAGAATCCTTTAAAATCAAAGCAAATAAATCCTTCTGAGTGTTTGGTCATTTGATCTATGAGGATTGCCTAGAATGTAGGTTCTTTTAACAGTAAAACTTGGATAGTTAATTTGGGGGGGAACTTCAGTGAATTTCCATGTCTATGAATGTTCAGTGCTATATGATAGAGGAAAACAGACATAGTTTTTTTTTCATAGATATTGGAGGAAATTTGGAAAAAATGCTTAATTGCAAATCCCTCTTTCCATGTACAAATGAGAATATTTATTTTTGAATGTTCCTCATGAGGATATTTATTGATATATATAATCAAGTGGCTTGTATACTACTGGCACTTAGAAGTACTCAATTATTTATAGAATTACATGAATAGAAAGAAATATAAATAGCTGTTCCTGATGACATAACATAAAAATTATATATCCCAGAGTGTTAAGAAAAGCAAAGAATAGATTTGAAATAAAATTGTCTATTGAGGAAATATGAATATGAAGCAGAATCATGTTGAGAGTGCACACTTTCCACAAGTAGGCTTATGGGAAGCAAGGACAGAATTCTCATGTCTCGTCAATGATTTATGCACTATAGGCATTAAGGTACTCAGCATTTCCTCTTGTCTCCTTTTGTCTGTGCAGTTATACTTGGTAAACAGTACCATTTCCCCTTCAACTCTTCCTTTCTTCCCTTCATTCTAATAATGACCTATAAGTACAAGAAAAATTACTGTCAGGTAAAAGCCTTTTTAATAGATCCTGCAATGAAAATTATAATTACTTTAAAGCAGTAAAATTGTAATCTTAAAAGGTAATACTCAGACATGTTCTTTCTAAATACTCATTTAACTCTTCCGTGATATTTTCTGATACTCTTCAAGAGATTCCCCTCTTAAAGAACCAACACATAAAATATATCCACTCTACCCCTGGAGGTAAGAGCCGCTATAATCCCGTATTTTATGATGATAGGGATAGTTAAGTGGAAAGATAGATGATGTCAAGTACTCAAATGGTCAGACTTAGACAGGATGTGAGAAAACATAACTTTCCAGACCTCTCCAGCATGTGGCCTATGAAATGCAAGAAGAAATGCAGAGAAAATTCAAAAAATTAAGCTAAGAAAAGATCTCAGAGAAGTTAACACAAGCCTATGGCTTCATGGTGGACTCTTCATCTATGTCCTGTTCACACCCAGTGTATCTCTTATAACTCATGATGTCCAGCTTCCAGGTGGCTGGAAAAAGTACCTTGCTAAATTGGCTACTAATTATGAAAAATTCGTATTTTTCACAAAAATAGGAATTAACATTTTGTTTTTAAATTATGAAAGGCACTGATGTTGTGAAATCATTCAACAGATTATTTCATTTAACCTATTGAATAACTTAATATTTGATTCTTATTATTGTTATTACTGTTGTTGTTTTATGGTTGTGGAATCTGAGATTTCTAAAAGGGTAGGCAATTCGACTAAGCGCCTTTGGTTGTCACTCAGGCAGTCTAACACTGGTACCTGCTCCTCCTGGCTTTATTCTGACTCCATGTAGGAAGTGGCCAGAGATGGGTGAATTACCCTGGACTAGAGAGAGCGAGTCCCCTGAACATCTGGAAGTAAATACTTTTCCACCAAGGTCTTTGAAGGAAAATCTGCCTCTCTATTAAATCAGAAAAATTTTGAAAACTGTTAGAACATTATCTTTTTTATTTTGCAGTGGTTTTTTGAACTATGCACTCAAGGTTGCCTGTTCATAATCAATCGCTTTTCAGTTTCTTTTTATCATAACCTATGTTGCAAATGATCACACTGAGTTTCTTAGCTCCCGAAACTCTGTTTTATCTGAAACAGTTTTTATTTTACATCAACTCAATCAACACTTCTGGAGTGCAGGCTGTGTGCCGGGCACAGCTGCCAATGTGAGATACAGCATTTGTGGCTGGGTGAAGTAACCTGTATCATGGTATGTAGCTCTCTAGGTGCATATCTGGAGTGAAGAGAACTCAACACAGCACTCAACTTACCCCGCAGGGAGAGGAGAAACCCACCGCATTTGCTGACCCTAAAAACAAGGCAGGTAGAAGCATGCTAAAGTGAGACACCTGCCTGAGCCAAGGCACAATGGGCAAAGGCTTGGGTGCCCATTTCTACAGGTATTAAGAGTGCCATGTGGTTGCAAGGGATGCTACCCTGAAGGCCACAGGGAGAAGTCCGGAAAGGTAGAGAAGTAACAATGTTGACCAGCAAATTGACTTTAAGGGAGAGTGGCTGGGCACTTCGAAATAGTAAAGTCACACAATTATAAAATCTATGCAATACCACTCTGGTGAACACGTGGATGCATGTGACAGAGGTGTCACGTTGTTGACTTTTCCTTGATGCCTCAGTACACTTCGCTTATATTTGGTCCATGAGCACACTAGGCATTTGAGGACCCATGAAATGGTTTCAACAACACAGGAAAACCTAACTTGAAAATCGATGATGAGATGAGGCCAAGAGGAAAAGGAACGCCATTTGCAGCATCTTGTTTCCACCTCAGAAGGAAGAAGCTTGGAATAAGGAAGAAAGATGTTCAAATGGGCTTCAGCCAGGTCTTCCTCCACATCCTGCTTCCAACGTCCACAAAACTGGAAGGACTTGCCATCAGCTGGGCCACCTGGCTGGTTTGCCAGGGCCCACTCGCATCTTCAAAATGTTCAAAGAAGAGTCACGAACATACAGTCATTGTCTGACATCTCTCAAATTTTCAAATGTTGGACCTTCTAAAAAGGAGTACTGAAACAAAAATGAAGCATGAATTGCCACTTTTCAAGGACCTCCTTGTGTGGTAGGCAGTGCACGTATGAGCTAGAATATTCATCTAGGCAAAGGAAGAGGAATTAGAAGAGTCCCAGTGGCAAACCCTTGGAGATAAGCCTCCTCTACCCTCAGTGCTTCCTTCCTCCTGTGCTGTATTTTACTCCTTTGAAGTATGTCAGACTGTGACCTCCATCGTTCATATCTGTAAACTGCTCTCTCCTTTGATGGCAAGGATATTTTACCCTATTTCAGCATTTCCCACCCAGTATTGAGAACAGTGCTTTTTACACAGTAGCAGGTCTGTAAATATTTTCTAGTAGAAAATGAAACTTTAAAGCCAAGCTAAACTTCTGATTCCAGCTCATGGAGTAATGTGCATCCTTCTTGAATTTACAGTGTGCAGCTTAAAGACTGAGCCGAATCAGAGACGTGCTGCTCTGGGCTGGGTGAGCTGGGATAAGAACCATCCGAGTGGGGGAAGGAGTTGTGGGAGCCATGAGAATGTCTGGTGTGGGCGATGTTTGTGGTTTTTTTTTTTTCCTTTTGTAAATAAAATCAGGTATCTTTCTTTTCATCAATAATTAACTCCAAAGCCTCCATTTTATTTTATTCCACAAAATAGGCATTTTAATTATATATTTTGAATTCATTGTCTGTCCTTCCAACAAACTTACATTGAAAGAGGAAATCAATAATACTTAAATAAAAAGAAACTGAGAAATTCATCCATAACCTGTCTTTTCCTTCTCCCTATCTGTCTACCTTCAGCTTCTCATGATCCATAGCCGTATGCTGCAGGAAAGCCTTCAGCAGCTTTCAAAGTTATCCAGTTCAAGAAGCATCCTGGACGCTAGTGTTCCCCTCCACAATACCCCTCCTCACATGCACACACACACACACACACACACTGAGTGGTAGAGAGGGAGAGAGATGCTTTCCTCCCTTAAATTACCCACAGTATGGTATGTATCCTTTTCCTGTGACTCATTCTTATGATGTGCAACCGTTACTGAGTATGTGCTATATATCAAGCTGTCTGCTATATCTTTGACAAGCATCGTGCTACTCCAATATTTGAAATAATAGTTAATTGTATTTATGAAACTTATTTATGAAGGTATGAAGACACAGCTTATATCTGATTTTTAAACACAATATATGAATATAATGCTTTCACATACATCCTTTCAGAAAGTACACACACAATTAAATATTTGATGAGTGCCTGACAATGAATAAGAGTATAAATGTATTTAAATGATTATTTGTCATTACTTTTAAACCAAATATGTTATTGGTAAACCATAAGTTTCATTATGTCAAAACAATTATAAATTCTTTACTGATACATGTATTATAGCATTTACTGTCTTATTTTATCTTATCAAATGTAAAATGAACATGTCAACCACAATTTTGATGATGTTTATTACATCATAGTCCAAAATACTGCCATAAAGATAGATAACATTTCTTAGTAGTTTCATTTTCCTAGAAATATACCTACATGGAAATCATTCAGTAAAGCCTTCGTTTATCTGGTGTTTTCACTCAGAATGAGATTTATCCACATTATTGTGTGTATTAGTATTTCATTGATTTTTATTATTTAATAATGCTCCACTGCAAGGATATGTTACAGTTTGTATATTGTATTATATAATGTATCTGTATGAATATTTGTATATTGTATTATATAATATATATGTATGAATATTGTGTGGGCTTCAAATTGGTACTATTACAAATAAAATTGCTATGAATATTTTTGAACAAGTCTTTATATGAACATGTGTTTTTATTTCTTGTCAGGAAATACCTAAAATAGAAATCAATAAATCCTAGGGTAGCTGTTTAGTTGAATTTTTAAGCAATTGACAAGCTTTCTTAAAGTGACTCCATGGCTTTCTGTTCTAGCCAGTAGTGTGTGAGATCAAATTTCCCTCCATATTCTTGAATAAAATAAGTATGGTTACTGTTTTGAACAGTGTATAGTTGTATCATATTCTGTATTACATTTTTGACAGCTAATTATAATTTTTCTAGTAGCTAATTATATTTAATGTCTTTTACTGTGCTTAATACTACCTATACATTTCTATTTTTTTCTTTTTTTTTAACTTTTATTTAATGAATATAAATTTCCAAAGTACGGCTTATGCATTACAATGGCTTCCCCCCCATAACGTCCCTCCCACCCACAACCCTCCCCTTTCCCACTCCCTCTCCCCTTCCATTCACATCAAGATTCATTTTCGATTCTCTTAATATACAGAAGATCAGTTTAGTATATATTAAGTAAAGATTGCAACAGTTTGCTCCCACACAGAAACATAAAGTGAAAAATAATAGATGATTTTTTAAATGATGCTGAAATCAGATCAGACCTATTGTCATGTTTAATCCCAGTGAGAGTCAAGTTGGGAATTGATAATTTCTTCTTTTTTTTTTTAACAGAAGATCAGTTTAGTATACATTAAGTAAAGATTTCAACAGTTTGCACCCCCATAGAAACACAAAGTGAAATATACTGTTTGAGTACTCATTATAGCATTAAGTCTCAATGTACAGCACATTAAGGACAGAGATCCTACATGAGGAGTAAGTGCACAGTGACTCCTGTTGTTGACTTTACAAAGTGACACTCCTGTTTATGGCCTCAGTAATCTCCCTATGCACCAGTCATGAGTTTCCAAGGCTATGGAAGCCCCTTGAGTTCTCCGACTCTTATCTTGTTTAGACAAGGTCATAGTCAAAGTGGAGGTTCTCTCCTCCCTTCAGAGAAAGGTACCTCCTTCTTTGATGACCCATTCTTTCCACTGGGATCTCACTCACAGAGATCTTTCATTTAGGTGTTGTTGGTTTTTGTTTTTGTTTTTGTTTTTGTTTTTTTTTTGCCAGAATGTCTTGGCTTTCCATGCCTGAAATACTCTCATGGGCTTTTCAGCCAGATCCGAATGCCTTTAGGGCTGATTCTGAGGCCAGAGTGCTGTTTAGGACATCTGCCATTCTATGAGTCTGCTGAGTATCTCGCTTCCCATGTTGGATCACTCTCCCCTTTATTTATTCTATCGGTTAGTATTAGCAGGTACTAGACTCGTTTATGTGCTCCCTTTGACTCTTAGTCCTTTCATTATGATCAATTGTGAACTGAAATTGATCACTTGGACTAGTGAGATGGCATTGGTACATGCCACCTTGATGGGATTAAATTGGAATCCCCTGGTATGTCAAATGGTAGAGTTATACATTTCTTTTGATGATGTATCTGTCCAAATCATTTTCCATTTTAGAATTTATTTCTTCATTTTGAGATTTGAAAAATTTTTGGATGCAAATCTTTACTGAACATATAAATTGTTAAATATTTTCTCAATCTATGGCTTGCCTGCTATCTCATAGTATCTTTTGTAGGACAGAGATTTTAATGCTGATGAATTGAAATTTATCAAGTTATCATTTAAGAACTTTTGATTAAATGTCTAAAACATTTATACCTAAATCAAAGTCATGGAAGATCTTTTGCAATCTTTAAGGAAAATATAGTCTTTCACCCTTGAGCATGATTTTAACTAGGAATTTTTCATAAGTATTTTCTGGAATATTATTTAGTTTGTTTGATTGCATCATGTTTCTCTGTTACTTTGTTTGCCTTATAATTTTTTGCTGTGAATTAAGCCTTCGAAGAAACAACTCTTGCTTCTAGTCTTTGCACACTGGTGTTTTGTAGGGAATCTTTCCTATAATGTTGGATGGAATTTCTAGGACTTCTCAAACTTTCTCTGATCTGCTGACATTCCCCAGCAGAACTGAAGCTTCCTTCAATATATTACCTGCCTCTTTTTCAACTGCTTCTAAACTCTAACACCATCTTATCAAAGTTACAAGTTCCACCAGACAGGCACCTTAGATCATGCAGGTAAACTAGAATGTTACATGGATAGCACACTCTGGTTTAAGTTCTGCAAGAAGTTTCAGTGTAGGTGGTTCCCTCTTATTTACCCTGTGCTATGCTACATAGAGGAACAGCTACAAAAAGTGCTGTGCCAAACATCACAATATTTCCTACATGCTTCTTTGGAGTCTTGTCTTGGTTTTAAAATGCCATGGGTTTTGCAGCTTGTCAATTGGAAGCTAGAATTTTCAGAGTTGTTCCAGTCCACAGATTGCTGTTAACCCAGTGTCATTTTAGTATAAAGAGAGCCCCTTGATTCCCAGTCCATCATCATCTAATGTCATTGTAATGTCACTCAATGAATTTTGTTTTGTGGTGCAGTATATAAACATCTAAAATGCTATGTATTTTTAATGAATAAAACTCTTTCTTCATTATAAAATCAGCTTCTTCAACAGTGGTGATGTCCTTTCCTATTCCTATGAAATCTACTTTATATTGAGATTACTATTAATACTTCAGTCCAGATTTACTTTAATTAATGATAATGTAATATGTTGTTTAGGCAGGGTACAGTTAGGTCATGTTTTTTGTTCAATCTGACAGTTTTCCTTTTTTAAAAAAAATTTATTTATTTATTTAAAAGCCAGAGTTACAGAGAGAGAGAGAGAGAGAGAGAGAGAGAGAGAGAGAAATTTATCTATCATTCACTGGTTTACTCCCTAGATGGCCACAATGGTTAGGGCTAGGCCAGGCTGAAGCCAGGAGACAGAAGATTCATCCAGGTTTCCTATGTGGGTGGGGGCCATCTGCTGCTGTTTTCCCCAGGCCATTAGCAGAGAGATGGATCAGAAGTGGAGCAGCAAGGATAACAACAGGCACCCATATAGGATGCCAGAGTCACAGGTGATGGTTTTACCTGCTATGCCACAATGCTGGCCCCCAGTCTTTCCCTTTCAATGGAAGTATTTGGACCATTTGTGTTGCTGTGGATTCGTTTCTGGGAGGAGGAGTGTGGTAGGGGCAAGAGGCATGGAGTCACCACACAGACCCCGGGAGTCGGGTGAAAGCAGGCCTGAGGCAAGCAGCCTGCAGACTCGTTTATTTCAGTTGCTACAGCAGCTTATATAGCCAAGGAAGCCAATCTGGTCAAGGGGCAGTATATGCACTAACCAATCGCTCCCTGTTACCAGGCAGGCTCTGCTGTCATGTGGTTTCCAAAACCATCCAATCATAGCCTGTTCCCAGGCAGCTTCTGTTGCCAGCAGCCATCTTGGCATAGCCTTCTCATTCCACCACATTTCCCCTTTTTTGTTTATTTTTGAGCAACGGGAGGCATGATTCTTGGCCATACCATTGTGGACCCCATTTCCATGTGGTCTCCGTACGTGCCTGTGCCTGTCTTAGGTTGTCCCCCAGGGGATCTTACCCTTCATTGACTAACCAGTGCTCAAAATGGGAAACCATTCTTTTTATCCTTTTTCTTTTTTCTTTCTCAGATAAAGCAGGACAGGGAATGGGAAGCGGGAGGAGAATGGGTGGAAGGATGGGTACTGTGGGGAGAATCACTACGTACATAATGTATTCATGAGATAAATACAAATTAAAAATAAATAAATAAAAATTTTGTTTATTTGTGAGGCACAGTTATAGAAAGAGAGTGATAGATAGAGGCAGAGACATTTTTAATTCTGTTTATTGTTTCCATACACTTATTCCTATCTATATGATCTCTTGATCACTTGATTCTACATATATGGTCATTTTACCACTTAATCTTATCGATTTGGTCTTTATTATACTTAAGCTGCTATTTTTATCAGCCAGCTTAAGGGATTTTGGAGTCCTATGGCAATTTGTTTAGTTGTACCCTTAGACATGAGTCCATAGGAAAGTATGTAGGACTACACTGCTTTGCAGTTATGCACTTCACGCATTTCACAGTTATAGCTTTAGGATCTAGTTTAAATCTTCCCACCATGCCTGTCCCCCAACCCACACTCACATGCCCTTCCTCTTCCCTTTCTTATTCTCACTTATTCTTTATTAAGTTGTATTTTTCTTTCTGTTCTAAGCAAGTTTCCCACTGTATTTTGACTTGCATTAATCACAGTGATCAGTCCACTGCCATTGTTAGCTTTGATTCTCTTTATAATATATCTTCCCTCGGATCTCTGATCTCTAGCTTCATTGAAGATTTTTCCAATATTACTACAGAAGCAAGTTGATTGTGATGTGTTTTGTTTTTGTCTTCATTTTTATTTTGCTTGAGATTCTTAAACCTCTTGACTCTGCAAGTTTATAGTTTTCATTGAGTTTGAAAATATTTGATCATTATTTCTTCAAACACCTTTTTTGACCCCTTTCTCATTTCTCCTCTTCTTCAGGAGCTCCAAGAGAATATGTATGAGAAAGCCTGAAACTACTCCCCAACCCATTGATATTCTCACCTTTTAAATTAGCTTTTCTTTCTCAGTCTCATTCTGGAAACTGAAATGTAATTGTTATGTCTTCCTGTTCACTTTTGCTATTCTGCACTAATTTGCTGTTCATCTAATCCAGCAAATTTCCCATCTGCGTTAGTATAGTTTTCATTTCCAGAAGTTTTATTTGGATCTTTTTCTTTCTTGTATCTTCCACATCCTATCTAACTTCATAAGTTATAGGGTACTGTTATAGCAATCACTCTAGCATTCTTATCTATTTATTATAACACTTTCACCAGTTTTAACTCAGTTTCAGTTGCTGAATTTTGTTATGGTTCATACTTATCTGCTTTTTTGCATGTCTGGTGATCTTTGTTTAGGTTTGCTACATTGTAGACAGTTGGACATATTATCCTATTATAAAAATCCTTGACCTTTTGAAAATTCAGTTAAGTTGATTGCAGATGATTAACATTTTGGATCTTCCATGATAGGTGCATGTAAAGCAATGTTCAATGCAGGAATAAATATTTATCACTAGTGAGTTACAGCTTTTCTAAGTGTTCTATTAAATATACAATGAATTGTGAAGTTTCCAAGTGGAGCCTTAGTCAATAAGCACTATTCTTTGTCTGTTTGATTGTGGTACACTTCAATTTTTTCAGATAATTATTTTTCTTATCCTGCTAGTTTCTTCATGTAAGTGTTGATCACTGCGTAGCTGAATATCAACGATAACTGTTACATGTATTAGTTGGGCTCTCTGTCTATCCGTCCCTCCTTCCACCTCATTCCCTTCTCTGGAGCATGACTCTGAGAAGTCTAACTACCCGCCTTACTCTGTCTCCTTGTCAACTCAAGAATATTCCTGGATTCTGTCTGCATTGCCTCTCTCCGTACCATAGCTTGAAGGCTCTCAATGCAATCTGGGGAAACTGACCTGTCAGGGATCACTGTCCTTTGCTCTCAGAGGAAAAATATCTTTCAAAGTGTTCTTTTATATATTTTACACATTTTTTTCCATTGAGATAAAACATTTGGCCCTCACTGGTTCATCTCATAATGATATTCATCTGGAAAACTCTTATTTTATGGTCGTTCTTATTATTTCATTTTTAAAAAAAAGTTTGTTCATCTGAAAAGCAGATAGGAAGAGACAGAAAGACAGATCATCCACCCACTGGTTCACTCTCCAGATGGCTGCCACAGCCACAGCTGAGTCAAATAGAAGCCAGGAGCTTCATCCCGGCCTTGTACCAGGGTGCCAGAGGTCCAAGTACTTGGGCTATCTTCTGCTGCTCTCCAAGAAGCGTCAGCAGGGAACTGGATAGGAGTGGAGCAGCTAGGTCTTGAATTGCCCATATGGGATGCTAGCCTGACAAACAGCAGCTTAAACCCCTGTGTCACAATGCTGACCCTCAGTGATGTTATTTCTTGATTAAATACTCTATTGTGTAGATAACATCGTGCCTGTAGTCTTGAGATTTTCTTTTGCATTTGTTTAAGTATTTCACTACTCTATTGATTAGGTAGCAGATCTATTTTGGTAAAGAATATTTGCAACTTTTCAGGCATTTTAGGGACAGCTGCAAAATAATAATGAAGGAAGGTATCTTTGAAATTCATTTCAATGCCTTACAAAGGACACAAGGGACGACATTTGTAAATAAGAAAATTAAGAGTAGTTTTATCGTCTACAGGAAAAAAAAATGGCAACAACAAAACCAGCTTCTTTTGCCAAATAAATGGACATAAAAAAGAAATCATTGGCACTGGCAGGAAAAAATGTCATTGAAAATTGTCTCTGAGCAATTTTCCTTTTGTACTCTAAAATATTCACATCAGCAAATGTAAATAAGCAGTTAATGAATAAATCGGATAATTTATCTTGTTTTTCAGCATAGTTAAAAGCATTTCATGATCTAAGAACCAAATATTGCTGAAAAATATGTATCTATATGTTAACAAGTTTGGAATCAACTTCAGGAATGTCTATTCTGATAAATAAACTAAAGACATAGATTTTTAAGACTATTCCAGGGATTTTTTTGGAAAATCACTCTACAGAAGAATCTATCCTTGCAAAGGATTAGCTTCAGTATTTTGGCTTCTTTTTGCTCTTCTCTGGTAAACTGGGAGACAGGAATAAGTTGTTTTATAAAATTATTACTTGATAATAACATATCAGATTTTATTTTTGGCTTATATTTAACCACTGCACATTCAAATTTAAATATTTTCTCTTCCAAGAGAAATCTATTCCATGCAGTGTTGCTGGGAAAGATCTTCAGTCTAAGCATAATTTGATGTCTGAATCTTGACTTGTTTGGTTGAACAACAAAGGTAACCACATAAGAGAAGCTATTATGAAAATTAAAAGCTATGATTAACATTTCAGTGACACTGAGCAGGCTGAAAAGTTTCATGTCTATGTCAAAATATTCATTGCAATGACCCTATGGTTCTGTTTTTGATCTTTAACTTATTGGGTATAACTGTTGCCATAGTTCCAATGAACAATTATAAGACTTAATTTAAAAGGAGCGACCCTAAGTATTATTGCTTGTGGTGTCACATAGAAATCAACAGCAAAATACAGGACAAAAGCTTAATGTTCACAAGTCAAATACATAACGAAGATTTTTTTTTCAAGTATTTATTTATTTATCTGAAAGTCAGCGTTACAGAGATACAGGGAGAGACAGAGAGGTTTTTCATCCCCTGGTTCACTCCCCGGATGGCTGCAGTGGTCAGCACTGGGTCAGGCTGAAGCCAGAAGCCAGGGGCTTTTTTCAAATCTCCCATGTGGGCACTAGGGGCCCAAACACTTGAACCATCGTCTGTTGCTTTTCTCAGGCTGTTAGCAGAGAGCTGGACTGGAGGTGGAGCAGCTGGGACTGCAACTTACGTTCATATGAGATGCTCGCATTCGTGAAGTGGCTTTACCTGCTTTACCACAGCACAATTCCCCTAGAAAAGATTCTTATTACATATCTGCAGAGAAAGAATCACTAAAGGAAAGTGGTAGAATACTAGTGAGACTTTATGAGCTAAACCATAATGAAAAGGTAAATATTGAGTGATCTATGTGTTTATTTTCCCAATTTTATTAAACAGAGAAATAGAAAACTGTCATGCAGTTGCCTCTTCCATGAAAGAAACAGCCTTGTGATTGGGGCTGTGGCACAGAAGGTTAAGCATCTGATTCACTAGCATTCCATATGGGAGCTGGTTCAAGTACTGGCTTCTCTACTTCAAAGCCAGGTCCCTGCTAATAAGCCTGGAAAAGCGGTAGAGGTATGGCCCAGTCCTTGGGCCCCTCTGCCCATGGAAAATCCCAAAGAAGTTCCTGGCTTCTGGCTCCTTGCTCCTGTCTCCTGGCCTGGCCCAGCCCTGGTTGTTTTGGTCATCTGAGTATTTAATCAACAGATGGAAAACCTCTCTCTCTGTCTCTCCTTCTCTTTCTTTGTAACTCTTTCAAAATAAAATAAATAGCAAAAAAGCAAAACAAAATAAAATAACTCTTAAAAAATAAAAGAGTGAGCCTTGACACTTAATTCTCCAGTCTTACTAATAGGGAATGTCACTGTTCAAAGCCACATGGGGACATGCTCCTTTTCACAATTACCCTGGCATTCTTATACTTTTCAGCAACACCTGAA
Organism: Oryctolagus cuniculus; assembly: GCF_051225735.1. Classification (NCBI taxonomy): domain Eukaryota; kingdom Metazoa; phylum Chordata; class Mammalia; order Lagomorpha; family Leporidae; genus Oryctolagus; species Oryctolagus cuniculus. Next base: position 6,787,767 of record NC_142875.1, on the reverse strand, counting down.
ACAGTCATCAAACACTCGCCATAAAATGTTCGAAACCTACTGGTGTTAAGTAAAAGGTACACACTGTGCATGTATTTCATTTGCTTTACAAGTGAGATCAGGAAAGTAACACCAGGCTTCTCCGCACTTGAAGGTTGGTGGGAATGATGATTTGGTCTTGATTCAAGGTTTCATCCACTTAAGTTTACTACTGAATGCAATCAAGAGGCACAAGGATATGTGTTAGGTGAGGGTGAAAGTGAACAGATGTAGCTTCCTAATTCACTTTTGGCTGGAAGAGTGCCCAGAGTCCAATGCGGCTGGCCTAAAGGGAGAGCTGCACTAGGTTAGGATCAGTGCTACAAACCTATCTGGTCTCTAAACCACCAGTTCCAGGGCTGCAGCTTCACTGCATCCACACTCTTGACCTGCTTGTCAATGTCCTTAGTCAGTGAGGAAATGCTGAGTAAATGTTCACTTTTTTTAGAAGTCCATGCCAGGAAAGGTATTGTTTTTCACAATACAAGTTGTAATTCTGTAAGGAATTTCAAAAAATAAGAGGATCAAGGAAGCTAGTATTCAATGCAATATTCTTTTTTTTTTTTTTTTGACAGGCAGAGTTAGCAATGCAATATTCTTCATGAAAACAATTTAACTTCTGTGTGTGTGTGTGTGTGTGTGTGTTTCGGCATAACATCCTGCACTGCACAATAGCACTGAAAAACAGAATTCTCAGGAAAGTATAATTTAAGAAACTCAATATTTTTGTTTCCATCTTTACTTAATTGATCCAATTAGTTCACTTGCCTGCTCAAACAACTAAAATTCAGTGATTATACTTTAATTTTTCTTTGAGGATTAAGTATCTGAATTTCCATTCTGGATTTCCAGATTCATTGTACCATACAATAGACTTAAGTCCTTATAATGAAATCATCCTGTTAAATTCATTTTACCTGTGTTATTTAAATATTATGTATGTATGATGAACACATGTTTGTGTGTGTGTGTGTGTGTGTGTGTGTGTGTATGGAGGTACCGGGTGGCAAAGTCATAATTATGTCTTTCTGCCATGTGTAATACTGTGAAAAGTGATTCCGATTTCATTTGGTACTTGCTATCTGGGTTATGCACAGTTCACTCACTAAGAAATAAATAAATCAAATTACATGTGATTGACCTTATACTCCATAACAATTTTAGTATTTTGGAAGCAGGATTCGCAGCCTTGACTAGATCTAGCCGCTGCTGAAAGGTTAGCCAAGGCACACATTTCCTATGCAAGATGTTCCATCAGGAGGACCTTGGGAGGAGGGGAGAGGGCAGAACTGCTCATTCACAGACTGCCTTTCACATAATTATTTCGAGCAAGGAATTTCATACCAGCCAAATCCTAGTTGGGTGCCCCCACAGAATCATAGTATGATATATATTTTACTCAAAAAAGACAGTAATTTTCATAGTGTGTCTTCATGTCATGAACCATCTTTCTTGCAGTTTTCTTCGGAACAAAATCTCATATGAATGAATGGGGCAGAGGTTTCTAGGGAGCCATGGTTTCAATGATCAAGCAGTCATGCATGCTGCAGCCTCCAGTTCTCCCAGCCTCTAACCCCAATTCCAGAAAATAGAGCCACAGATGAATATTTGACATAGGAATAGCTGACTACTTTCCACAATTCAGAACTGGACATTACAGGAGAAATATAGCATTTACCAATGAGATCCAAAGTCTTCTCAGGGTTGGCTAACCCTTGGTTTGTTCAGATGAGTAACAAACGGAACCATGTAACAGAAGCTGTTAAGAAAATTAAAAGCTACTATTAACACTGAAATGGCATTGAGCAGCACACTGCTGATCCTCGATAAAGTGCGTGGCTCCTTCACTTCCCATTCCACTTCATGGCAGCTTCTTCTCCCCGAAAGCTCAGATTGGAGTATCATGTGGGACTCTTCCTCCTTCTTCTTATTAGGTCATTTACCAACTCCCAGGTCCCTCAGCCTCTAGCTGTTATTCTCAGTGATTATAACACAGAAATGGACGGTCCTCACCCTTCCTCCCATGGACATTTCCTAGCTGTAGCCATGATCAAGACTCAAGCATTTCTCTTTCCAACCAGCACCCTTCTTTCTCATTCCTACTAGTGCCTGATTCGACATAATTTTGAGCTTCCAGGAATCCACAACCATCAATTCTACTACATATTTACTCTTTTCCTTGCCACTTCAATCTAAATAATTCTCATGGCCAATAAGCATGAGCACCCACTCAGGTACTCTGAATGCCTGGTGTGCCCTCAGTCCACAGTAACTTGGAAAAAACAAGGTAAAATCAACTCTCTCACCTCCTTGCCTGCACATGTACAGCCATTTATGGTACGTACTAATTTAGGGCTGGAGGAACGCACGCATCCATACTGGCAGGCTCCACTTCAAGATCCCTAAGCTCACCAGGGCCCTCACACTTCCAGGCAATCACGACCCTACCATATTTTCCTGGCATTCCCGCCTTCCTTCTCTGTTACATTCCTCTTTCACACTTTTTAGTCTTTCTTCTGCCTTACACATCTTCCTGCACGAATAAATCATCCTCATCAGAGCACAAGCATGCTATCATTTCTTTCATTTCTTAAAATTATTTTACCCCATTTTCCTCTCCACAGTGTGTCCTCCTCCTCCCCAAACAGCACAATGCCTACAAAAGAGTTGTTTGAACTGGATTCCCTTCCTACTTTCCCCTGCTATTCATTCTAATCAAATTCATCTCCAATCTGTGATACCTTAGTACTACTAGAAGCACCCTGAGCAATACATTTCTAAAACCTAAACTCAATATTCAGAGTTCGTCTTTGATGTAGTCAGAATTGGACACAGAAGCAGAGGTTTACAGAAATAGAATTGTCTGGAAGCAGCAATGAGGGAGTAAGAGAACATTCATCCACCTCCTCCTTCAAGCACTTTCTTCATTTGGGTCTCAAGACACACCTTTGCCTGGCTTCTCCTGTCTTCCAGGCTGATTCTTGCTGGCAACAGCAAAGGCTCAGTCCCCAAATACTTCCCTGTGTGCAAATGAACTCCTCTTGTGCTCATTCCCTTCTGTCCTGTGGCATTTAGCGGCTTGCACACTGGTGTTCTGGAATTTCTATCTCCAGCCCCAATTCTTCCCTAGAACTCCAGACTTTTGTGGTATGCATCAACATTCCATTTGCCCAAGTACATATCCTTAGGGCTAATCAGTTTCTTACATGCTTAAATTTTTGAGATTTCACTTCTTCTTTTGTCCCTGTAATTTGATATTTGTGTGTGTGTGCGTGTGTCTGGTCTAAAACACAAAAGTGTTTCCTCAGGTCTGCCCAACAATCCTACCTTAAAGTTAGTCTTTCATTCAGTAAAGAACAAATTTCTCAACTTCTCTTCTATCTTGTCTCTAGCACTGTTTCTTCTCTCTCTCAGTTCATGCCTTAACTTGTATTTCACTGACAAAACAGAAACAGTCAAGGTAGATCCACCTTATTGCCTTTCATCAAAACTACCAAACTGCTTGTGTCTGAACCATACAGTTACTCTATTTATTGCCTATCTCCACAGTAGAATATAAATATATCAGTGTTCAGCAGCTTTATCATGTGCAAGGTTATTGGAAAAGAGTCTATCTGAAAATTTGGCCATATATGAGGATGTTTCAAAAGATTTATTCAAAAAGGAATTAAATACAAATTTACTTTGGTACAAAAATGTTTTGAAATCCATGCAGAGTTTTTTAATAATATTCATTTTCCATTAATTTTTGAATACTTCTTGTATATAATCAAATTTTTATAATGTAAAAAATCTTAAATGAAAACATTACTTCTGGTACATTGATATTATAACTTTAATGACCTATATTTGGAAAAATTCTGGAGACTGGACAATTGCTTAGCATTGGGGTAGGACATTAGCTATTTTCACTGAGCTATTACTCAATGTCATCTTTCATGCCCTACATGAGAGTTGAGGTCTATTTCAGACAGTCTTGGAGACCAGTGTTTAAATTTATGCCTGGCTTCCAGTATGCAAATTTTGGCATGATATTAATTTAGACACACGTTTTGTGGAGTACTGACCAGAATGTGGTGGGTAGATCCTATGGGGGTCTTTAGATTTTTACTCTATATGTTCCTTCCCCTTGTGTGGATTCCTTTCTAAACAGTAGAATGTGGCAAAGGTCATGGGTGGTCACCCAGGGATTAGGTTTTATGTTACATTGTATAGGACTCCATCATAGTAGAGCTCTCCTCGCTGGACTAATGCTGGTTTTGAATGCTCATAGGACAATACCTGACAGCAGCATCCAGTTAACTACCAGAAAATATCTGGGACCCTCAGTAATGCTGCTGCAGATAAATAAATTCTGCCAACAACCTGAATGAGACTGGAAGCAGAGCCTTCCACAGTTGAGAGAGCACACCCCACCTGACATGATATAGCAGAAGAGCCAGTTAAGTCATACCCAGATGCCTGAACCATAGAAACTGTGGGATGGTAAGCCCACATGCTTTAAGCCATGGCATTAATAGAAAGCTGTGACCCAGCAATAGAAAACTAATACAGCGTTGAATGAGATATTGAATGAAAACATGCTTTCTAACACTGGAAGCACCAACATGTGTAGAGTTATGGATATTCACAGGGTAAAGGAACAAAGACTGCTCAGGCCCCCAGACGTCCAGGGTGTTTGGTGGAGTCAGTGTGGGGATCCCTTTCCTCCTGCCAAGGCTTCAGGCAGGAAGAGCTGAGGGACCCAGGGGTGAGCATGGTTACATTGCAATTAGATCTGCAATGTGATCTTATGGAGTGGAAAAATCACAAGGCCTTGTTACATTTTTAGTAAGAATTCAATAGTTGTGTTTAACAGATTAAGAGAGATTAAAAAGTAAAAAATATTTTTTCAGATTCCTACAACTAGAAATATCCTTTGCTACTGTGCAAGTCTTTATTTTAGACTTTTCTTAGAATGGTAGTGACCAAAGTGCCAGTTTATACTTGTATATTGGGACGACCAAATTTCTTGCTCAGTAGGGACAAAGACACTATCTGCTTTTCTGGGTCTGTCTTGTACTCTGTGGTTTCTCAGTGGATGTCTGTAAAATGGAAAAATCCAAGTCCTGAACCTTCTCACACACGAATGGGATAAACCCAACAGCTTTGCTTTCAAATCCTCTTCTCAATCCTCCACTGATCCCATGGAGAATACTTTTTACCCATCATCTCTATTTCTAGGCTATGCAGTGCACACTACACATAGATTTGGACCCAGGGCAGCACAGATTCACTTAGAAATCAAGACAGAGTAGCCTGTCAGAAAAGATGCATGAGAGAGGACTTGTAGTTGTGACTGATGGTTTCAGTCCCAGAATGATGTGGACTGCTGTGACTCCTCCCAGAGCTTTAGACAAGCGGTTGCAACCTTGCTTATAACCTCTTATTTGTTAACTTTTGCACGAATTCTCCACAATCAACAGCAGTCTATACAAAGATTTGTTTGGAAATCTCGGCTCCCCTCCAGCATCACCAACGGGTATCATTTTTGAAGTCTGATTTAGATAAATTTGTACATTGTTGTAAGAAACCAAAAAATAAGAGAAGATTTTCAAAGCTTATTTTATTCTCCTTAAGGTAAGTGTTCAGATTCATAAATGAAGTAGAGTCAAGGCATACTTTTGTAAGGGTCTTCATTCAGTAAAATTTCCACGAAGACTTGTCAAAGTATCCAGTTTTTGCTATATGTTGCTTTTTGTTTCATTTTTATCTCTCTACCAAGGGAGAGACTGAAACAATTAGCTTTTCTCTTGGTTTCCATTTCACACATACGAATATTTGAGTTGGATGAGTAGGAAATTGACTGCCCTTTATTGCTAAGCATTTTAAGAAATGGCTTACAAAATTTGATAAAGGAATAATGTTTGTCTTCCCCATTTTGGAAGACCAACACTATTCTATCCCAAAAATGAGGGGATGGACCTTCCACTATACCTGAATCAAGCTGAAACAGTGGAGGGCAGATTAGGCTAGAAAACCATCAATGGTATCTACTTTTATAGGATTACATCCTATCATAACCTTGTACCCAAGTCTTTCCATTTTCCTAGTTATTAATAGAATCAGTTTAATATTCCTGACAAAAGCAAGATTAAATCATCTATGTTTTATTTGAGGACATATAATGATTTTCTCCAGGTTAAGAGTTCTGAACTGTTGCATCCCCATGACAATGATTGGGTGTCAGAATTGGTTCACATTTCCAAACCATCTCAATGTTCCTATTTTAAAATGCCATCATTAGCATATATACTTTGTTTGATTTAAAAATAAGAGGAGTAGGGGTTGGCACTGTGGCGTAGCAGGTAAGGCCACTACCTGCAGTGCTGACATCCCATATGGGAGCCAGTTGGAGGCCCAGCTGCTCCACTTCTGATCCAGCTCTCTGCTGTGGCCTGGGAAAGCCGTGGAGGATGGCCCAAGTCCTTGGGCCCCTGCACCCACGTGGGAGGCCCAGAGGAGGCTCCTGGCTCCTGGCTTCAGATCCGCTCAGCTCTGGCCCTTGTGGCCAATTGGGAAGTGAACCAGCAATAGAAGATCTCTCTCTCTCTCTCTCTCTCTCTCTGCCTCTCCTTCTCTCTCTGTGTAATTCTGACTTTCAAATAAATAATAAATAAATCCTTAAAAAATAAGAGGAGTGGTAGTTCAGGTAAGTAGCTAACTCTTTAATAGCTTCCAATATAGCAATCCTAAAAGTATGTACATATTTATACACCAATATGTATATATGAAATGATATCCCAAGCTCATTTACTGTGAAGGCAAATAGGTCAATATACATTTAAAGTACAGTGAAGATACACAACATTTTTACATTTATTACTTCCTGTTTCTGCTCTGTTCTGCATTTTTATGATGCCTAATTAGAAACACAAAAGAAAATTAAGGAAAATGGCTTTATCTCCCATTTCCTGTTGCCTATAAAGCTCTTCAACAATGCTAAACTCCCAGAGGAGTGAGAATCATTTCATCTTTCTAAGGATATAATAGCTGTATTCTCTGGAGCTTCTGTGGATAATTTTATAGAGCATTATAATGTAGAAAATATTTTTAATGTATTAGAAATATGGCACAGGAAGAACCTCAGCCATATGTACAATTCATGCAAATAAATCACGTCACTTTGGGCTGTTAATTAAGTCTGTTTAAAAGCTTTTCTCTCTTACTTAATGTATCTTTGGAAATGAAAAGAAAAATAAACTCATTGACCAAAATGTGCTAATATGCATTTAATTTAGGAGATGAAATTTTTTTGAATCACTATATATCTAAAATTAATTACTGATGGGGACAGGGTCCTTTTTCAGCCTGACAGAAATAGCCAATTACACTCTTGTACTTTAAATGCTGTTCTTTGAAATACAGAGACTTCAAAATTCATGCGAAGCAGCGTGCTTATTTCTCAAGAGCACATTTACCTTGGAAAGCAGGTCTTCCCTCCAGCAGCATACCAATGGGCTACACCCTCTATAAAGCCGCTGCAGTGGGTGAGAAGCAGAAAATTAATGGCCACATTTGACTTAACTCTTTGAAGCATCCCTAGGAACCCAATGAAGTTATGTTCTTTAGAAAACTCAGAAAATTTAACTCAATGTGATTTTTGTTAAGTTTCTGTCACTTTTCCAAGAGAAATTATTTTAAACTCTTTATGTGGTAAAATAGAAATTTATCACATAAAATATATGAAATAGGTGTGCACAGACATTTTTGTTAGGATGGAAGAAAGGGTGGCAGCTCGGATGGTGGCAGCATTTCAAGAATCCTGCGAAAGATTTGGTTTCTCTCTTCAAAGGGTCATCCATTGCTGTCTTGGTGGAAAATGCTCTGCCAAGTGCAATCTGGGGGTGTCTGAGACGGTCTCTGTTCAGCTCAGTGAGTCAAGAGAGGAGAGATCAAAAATAACCATGACAGGTAGACCTTCTGGCTGAGGAAACAAATGCAAATCCATTCTGTCCATCTGGCTGGGGGCGGGATGCGTCTGAGCTGCATGGTCACAGACCCCAAATATCTCACATGTATACTTCAGACCAGTCTGGATAGTTGGTCAAGAGAATGATACTAGGTTTTCTTTATTTGTTTTTTAGGCTTTTCACTCTGGGCCACTTTAGAACTCTATAATGCCTAGTATTTGACAAAAGACAGACATGCAGCTGATGGGAGGAAAAGAGAGAAATTTCCTTTTAGATAATTGTGTCTCAGTTATTACCATGAAGCATTGTTAAATGATTTAATAGATTCTTTTACTTATTTAACCCTCACAACTATCAGGCAGATGGAAAAACAGAAGCCATAGACAGGCAGACACCAATCATTAGCCCCAGCACACATATTGTAGTTACACAGTCAGGATTCAACACAGAGTTCAGGCAGGCTGACAATCTTGTTAGCAACTCTCTGATATTTATTTCAGTGATCAGAGAACTTGAATGAAGATTTGTAAAAATTTCATTTAACTGAGTAATCTGGCATTACTCATGTGTACATTTAATCTAGCTATGTAAACCACTTGAAAATATAATTGAATGCTATAAATTACCCAGACATTCTTTAAATGTGTTTACTTATAAATCCAATAAGAATTAAAAATATATATCAGATATTCTGCTCAATCAGGGTCCAGCATCTATCACAAGGCAAATACAATGCCTGCCTCCACCAAACCCACATTTCAGTGGGGAGAAAACAACTTGCAGGAGCAGGTGGGGTGAACATTACTAAAGCAGAAGCACAGATTAGTTTGGCTACAGAAGCAGATGCCAATGAAGGGGAGAGCTGGAAAGTGTAGGAAAGCTCTGTAGTATGAATAGTACTGATAGTGAGATTTGAAGAGCAGGTAGGAATTACACAGGCAAAGCTGTGGAAGTGAGCCTCTCCCATGACATACAGAAGACCAATGTGACTGAGGGAACATAGTGAGAAGGGACCCAGGATAAGGCCAGCCAGGGTCAGGGTTGAGTTATGCACATCCCCACAGTGGACATGCCCTCAGGTGGACAGTGAAGAGTCATTCAAGAACTTAGAAAGTGACAAATTAAAAGTTTAAAAATACGCATTTATTTATGTTCATTTTCATTTCAAAGGCAGAGTCAGGGAGAGAGAGAGAAAGAGAGTGAGAAAGAGAGATGTCAAAAGAGAGAGCTCATCCACTCGTTTACTCAACAAATAGCTGCAACAGTCTTGGCTGGACCAAGCGAAATACAGGGAACTCAGTGTTGACTTCCCATATGTGTGGCAGGAATCCAAGCACTTAAGCCATCTTCTGTTACCTCCTGGGGATGCATTAACAGGAATCTGCAATTGGAAGCAGAACGGGGACTCAAACACAGGCACTCCAATATGGGATATAGATATTTCCAAGTGACTTTCAAACTGTCGCAACAAACACCTGCCCCAAGTTACAGATTTTTAAAGGTTTCTCTAATAATAAGTTTCAATAGACAATTGAATTTGGATACTAATGGAGAGATTATTGCAGCTTCCACAGATCAGATGGTGGTGGTTCATTCTTGAGGGAATCAAGGGCTATGGATTTAAGAGATATTTAGTGTGTAGAGTGAACACAGCTGAGTGAGTAGCAGGTGGGGAATCCTACAAGGAAAGAGGAATCAATGACCATTCCTGTGTTCCTAGCATTAACATGTTATCAGTTGTCACTCTCCCTTCTCCATTTAGAATTTTAAAATTTTAAGTAAAAACTTTAACATGATTCTTCATCATTATAAAATAATATTAGTTAGGGTGTCACTCAACAATTATAACATCTTTGGTAGACAACTGAGTCAATTTTATCCTAAATAATGGTCAATACAATGAAAATGCCAGTCCTCCAGTCATAAAGAAGAAAACTCTGAAGATAATTCTTTGCCATTGAGAGAGTTATGGTTGCAATAAAAGGAATGGCTAGCAGTAACTGAGTGTCTTCTACGTGCTGGCCATGAGACTAGAGCTTCACTCATGTTACTTCACTTCACTCAAAGAATTCCATGAAGAAGGCAGTATTTATGTCTCCATTGTGTGGACAAGGAGAATAATACAGAAATTCAGTATCCCACACAAAGTCAAAAATTAGGTAAGTGGTGAGGAAGGGCTTCAAGCAGTCTGCCTACCTCAAAATCTTACACTACAGGAAACAGAGGATCTCCCTCCCTGTATGGAGTTATTGCTCTACCTCAGAGATTCAAAGCTAAAGTTGCGGCTGTATATTTGGATAACTGATTTAGAAATAATGAAATCTGATGTACCCAAACCCTGTCCTTTCCCTGGGAATGTTAACATTATACAGATGATCATCAGCAGTTGAACAGCCACCTCTACTGGGAGTAAACCTATTGTCATTTTCTAGATAACCTTCTTGTCATGCAGAAGAGTATCAGGGCAGGCAAATAGACAACAAAGAAAATAAGGCCATCAGCAAAGAAGATAAAGGAGTTTGTACAAAGTCCTTTTTTATAAATGGATAGCTGTCAGGTAGAAATCAATTTTCTGTGGACAAGACCAAGAGCAAGGGAAGAGGAAAATCAACATGCTTAAACTATTGGAGAGTCCATAATTTAAATATAGATCCTCTGTTGAGTGGCAGTGTGCACTGAACTAGTTCCAGGGGTGGCGATACTAAATGTCATGCTGCAAATCAGGAGGCACGGGAGAGGAAGCTGGGGCAACAGGAACTAATGCCTGATTAATGCGGGATATTTGGGGTTGCCTAGAGCAAAGGAGGCCAGGCTGCAGAAAAGCACATCTTTGAAGATTTAATGTATTCCTCATTCTCTGTCAGTTACTCTTGCAGATTTGTCAAGCCTTAGCTCTGTTTTTCCTTACACATAGGTTTTTCAGCTGTGGCTTTTACGTTAGAAAAAAAAATCAGATTGGATTTAGCTAATGTACAATAAAAGTTTCAGGTTAGTGGTACTGGTTTTATTCAGCAGCTAGATGAAGATCTGCAGTGAATTAAAATTTAAAAATAGATGTTTTTATAATGACACAAACTGTATCACTCTAAAGCATTCTCAGAAAGGAAATACTTGGATTTATTCACATTTACACAATAAATGAGAATGGAAGGAATAGAAAGGAAAGAGAAAAAATGAAGACATAGCTCAATGGTCAAATTAAAAGTCACATGTTAATACCAAAAGCAAATGGATTTGGAATTTGAATTGCAAGGGGGAAAAATGTCGGTAATTGGGTTTTTTTCTTCTATATAAGAATGCAAAATCACTGTAAAAAACTCATGAATGAGACCCAGGGACTAGCATTACAGCAAATTCAAGATTGCTGAAGTGCATGCCTCTACAAATAATGCACTATTATTCTGTCTAGACTTTGTGGCACAGTATAATAAATAAAAACTGACAGCATCAATATATCTCATAAATACATAACTGGAATTTACATTATTTTTGACTATTAATATTTTCTCAATTACCCTAGGTAAAGCAATATGTACATCTTATAAAATAAAATCTACTGATAATGTCATTTGCAAGCACACAAAGGAATAGTAATGGCATTTATTTCTCTGAATATATTCATCTTCTTAAGTAAACCTAGGAAATCTGAACTTGGACCCATAGATAATTCATTAGCTTCAGTCCGTAGGTTTGTTTTCTTAAAGTCTTCTCATACATATAATATCCTAGTGGAGTTTTTTAAGATTGCTTCAAGGGCTTCTTTTTTCCCTTCAAAGGGCTGAGCTCATATAAAATAAACTATGACGGGTAACTTGTGAAGCTATCAGTTGACACGGAGTTGAAATGACTTCTTTCTAAAAAATTTCTTCTAGAGATACACACATTTTTGTAATGTAACCACCGGCAACAGATGGAGGTTCATTGATACACCAGCAGGCCTCTGTCTAACATTTCCTAGAGCTGTGGATACAGTGAAGGCAACTAGAAATATAATTTTGGAGAACAATTATTCACTCTCAGAAAATCTATAAATACTCCAAGAAAGTCACATGATATACATATTCTGTCCCAAAGAGAAGGTAAGCTATGGTATCTTGTATTGTATTCTATCATGATTTGAGCTTCTATACGAAGTTGATATGCCTTCTTATTTTTAGAAAACACTAAAAAGGAAACGACCCCTTCCTTTGGCTGCAAAACCTGCTGAGAATGTATGAATGCATCCCCTTCCCGCCTCCTGCTGTGGCACTTGCTCCCTCTCTTCATGGTTCTTTCATCAAGTTCCCTAAATGAATGAAAGCTTTTGCTTGCCTCATTCCTACCAAGTTCTTCCACAAATACACATTCCTATGAAAACAAACCAAAACCAGAGCTAGAGAAGCTAAGCACATGGAGTGTGTTTGTTTTTCCACACAACTAGCCTGATTTCTCCCAAAGGTTTTAGGATATTGGCCAGCTCTGAAGTACACGGATGCTCACGTCTGTGAACAGGTAAGGGTGTAGGCAGGAGCCAGCGTTCTCATTTCTGTAGTAGAAACCAACATTGTTCTAGGTTCTTGCATACAGAAACTATAATAAAAAATTCTAGTGTGTAATTAATAGTAATAGGCTACCTCATATGCCACTGCCAGTATTTCCCCATAGAATCACAATTTTATATGATTCTTGATATCAGTTATTCAGAGGTACAGTAGATAAAATAATTTACTTAACATGTTTATTTTTTCTAATTGCACTTATAGAACCTCTCTTTTTTATTTCTCATCAGGAATTAATTTTTAGAGTACTCTTTCCAGATTCCAAGTTAGCAAGTGTTTGTGCACTGGGGCTTAAATCTACCTTGATCTGGTTTTTTTTTTTAAGATTTATTTCTTTATTTGAAAATTAGAGTTACACAGAGAGAGAAAACGAGGCAGAGAGAGAGAGAGGTCTTCTATCTGCTGATTAACTCCTCGATTGGCCTCAAAAGCCAGAGCTGCGCTGATCTGAAGCCAGGAGCCAGGAGCTTCTTCTAGGTTTCCCAAGTGGGTGCAGAAGCCCAAGCACTTGGGCCATCTTCTACTGCTTTCCCAGGCTATAACAGAGAGCTGGATCAGAAGTGGAGCAGCTGGGTCTCGAAACGGCGCCCATATGGGATGCTGGCACTACAGGCAGGGGGCTTAACCCACTACACCACAGCATCAGCCCCTGGTCTTTTTAATTTTTGCAAAAGGTAACTTAAAATTTTGGCTCAATAAGCACAAGAAGATAGCCCTGAGAAGAAACATTGTATTGATCCTTAAAACATACACCAAAGGATTGCCACTATTGGTTTCATATTTATGAATTAAAATCAGAGCCATAAACTGTGGCCCCAGCATGGGGGGAGGGGAGATACGGCAATCAGTTCTGATTAAAGAACTCTAAAAATGGGCTATGTGCATACTTTTGGCAAATGTTCTGGCTCTTGAGTAGGAATTCAGGGAAATCACTACCCTTTTTACTAAAATTCATTGCTGTCTAATGAAACTCCCTGCAAGATGTAGCTCATTCATATTTCTTCTGTTCAATATGATACCGACTAGTCACACGTGACCCTTGAGCTTTGAAATGTGGCTAGTGCTGTTGGTGAACTAAACTCTGAATGTTATTTAAGCGTGATTATTTTGGAGATAAATGACCATGGGGGTATTAGGTGGAACTGCATAGTTCTAGTCGGGTCATCCCTAGAAGAGAAGCCAACACTGGGGTTGCTGCTGTGGCAGTGAGTGAAACTGCCAGTTGTGGCATCGGCACAAATTTGAGTCCCGGCTACTCGGCTTCTGACCCTGCTTCCTGATAATGTGCCTGGGAAGAAGGTGTATGATGGACCAAGTACCTGGGTCTCTGCCACCCATGTGGAAGCTGGAGTTCCAAACTCTTTTTTTTTTTTTTTTTTTTTTTTTGACAGGCAGAGTGGACAGTGAGAGAGAGAGAGAGACAGAGAGAAAGGTCTTCCTTGTTTGCTGTTGGTTCACTCTCCAATGGCCACCGCAGCCGGCGCGCTGTGGCTGGTGCACCACGCTGATCGGAAGGCAGGAGCCAGCTGCTTCTCCTGGTCTCCCATGCGGGTGCAGGGCCCAAGGACCTGGGCCATCCTCCACTGCACTCCTGGGCCATAGCAGAGAGCTGGCCTGGAAGAGGGGCAACCGGGACAGAATCCGGCGCCCCGACCGGGACTAGAACCTGGTGTGCCGGCCCCTCAAGGCGGAGGATTAGCCTATTTGAGCCATGGCGCCGGCCGAGTTCCAAACTCTTGACTTCAGCCTTGCCCATGTGGCTGTTGTGAGAGAACCAACTGATGAAAAATTCTCTCTCTCTCTCTCCCTCTCTCTCTCTATTTCCCTCTCCACGCCCCCCATGTGTATGTGTGTATGTGCGTGTGTGTCACTCTGCTTTTCAAAGAAGTATATAAATCTTTATTTGTAAAAAGGAGAAAAAAAAGCCAAAATTAAAGAACAGTAGAAAGATTCCATATATTCAGTGTGACATTGAACTTCTAAATAAACTAGCCCTAATGGCTACCCTAACTCTCATCCCTTGGTAGGGATTTATGAAGCTGTTCATTATTTGGGTCTGGATTTCTGTATCATGTATGTAAATTGCCCTAACATATGCAAATCAATCTTTAATTTTATATTTCCCTATATCCTCTACCCTTAGTCTGAATATGGTAGAAACTATTAATTGCAAGAGTCATGCATAATTCATATTACATTGTGCCACCTACCGTGCTTGCAAAGCCAAGTATCAGCAATGTGCATAGTCATTAACAAGCTCTTAGAGACAGTTGTAACTCTCCCCTTACAGGTTAAGCAGTGGACTCTAAGAACTGGGGCTATCTTAGGATGGTCATCAGGACATCTAGCACTAGAGGAGCAAGGTCAGACTTATGGGCAGAGGAGAAGGTAGTAAACCTCTCTGAGTGTAGAGAAACAGAGAATTCCCCCAAATATTTCTCTTCACAGTTCTTCTGCAAGAGAGAAACTCAATTACTGGACAGTCCTTCAGTGATTTGAAGCTGCGATTTCCTGCATACTGAGACAAAGTTTTCCTAAATACAAAAAGTTCACCTTGCAGGTCCATGTGCTCCACAGCAGGGTAAAGTCCAGCCACTCTGGGGTGTGGCTGGGGAGGGAGAGCCCTTCCTTCCCGTTTCTGACTGCTCGAGCTGGCTTCTGAGCATGGGTGGTTCATCCTGGCAAGCTCTCTGCTTCTTGGGAGCTGGGCTTCAACAAGTCAAACCTGCATGCAGATGTGTCCCTTGCTGAAACACAACACTATCAAACATGGGTAATGAAGCTTCAGGTAAGAAACAAAAGTGAAGTGACAATGCAGGTCCACCCTTGACTGGAGCAAAGCCCCTCTATCTATTCGTTACGTGAGAACTGACATGCAGTGAACTGTGAAATAGATGCAGATGAGCCTGGAATCGTAAAATGCCATCTTCCTAAAGTGCACATGTGTTTCTTCTTCATTTGCTTCCTTTAAAACGCATTTTACAAAACCTTCATCATAAAAATAAAATATACCTGATAAAATGGTGGATAAATGTGACTAACAGTTTTACTGCTAACAAAGTGTCCCCATGAAAATGTCCACACTTTCCTCTTCAATCTTATTTTACCCTATATTTTGTTCTAATCCCATTAAATATGTAATAGTCTTTCTTCATATATTAATTCTTTTAAATGATTATTTTCGTTACTTGAAAGAGCAATGGAGAGAAAGTTTAATAACAGTTATAATCAAAGAAAAAAATTTGAAGGCCTGAGAGAGAAAAAATAGAGAAACAGAGTGAGACAAAGACAGAGATCTTCCATCCGCTGTTTCACTCCCCAAATGACATCAATAGCCAGGGATGGGCCAGACTGAAGCCAGGAGAGAAAACTTCCATCCGGGTCTCCCAGGTAGGGGGTAGGGGCCCAAGTACTTGTACCATTTTCGATTGATTTCTTTCTTTTCTTTCTTTCTTTCTTTCTTTCTTTCTTTGACAGGCAGAGTGGACAGTGAGAGAGAGAGACAGAGAGAAAGGTCTTCCTTTGCCGTTGGTTCACCCTCCAATGGCCGCCATGGCCGCCGCGGCCGGTGCGCTGAGGCTGGCGCACCGCGCTGATCCGATGGCAGGAGCCAGGTACTTCTCCTGGTCTCCCATGGGGTTGCAGGGCCCAAGCACCTGGGCCATCCTCCACTGCACTCCCGGGCCACAGCAGAGAGCTGGCCTGGAAGGGGGGCAACCTGGACAGAATCCGGCGCCCCGACCGGGACTAGAACCCGGTGTGCCGGCGCCGCAAGGTGGAGGATTAGCCTAGTGAGCCGCGGCGCCGGCTCCAAGTACTTGTACCATTTTCGATTGCTTTCTCAAGTGAATTAACAAGGGGGGTAGACTGGAAGCAGAGCAGCTGAGACTTGAACTGGTGCTTTGATGTAGGATGCCAGTGTTGCAAGCCATGTTTTTAGCCACTAAACCACCACGCCAGGCCCTCAATACATTCTTTAATTGTATATTTTTGAGGGTAAAATGTGACCCTTTAATACATGTATACAGTGTACAATGATAAAATCAGCGTAGCTAGCATTTCCAGAACTTAAACGTTTCATATATTTTGGATTGGTATGTGGTGATTGGATTTGTTTCCAGTTCACAGAAAAAAAATGGAAAGAAAAGTTCACAGAGTTGCACATATCCGCTGCTCCTCCCATGTGTCCAGTCTCACTCACGGACATACTCCACACCAAGGTGGGCCACCTGCTATCCTCACTGACAGGTCATTATCACTCCAGGTCCACACTTCACATTAGGTTCACTCTTGAGTTTTGACATACATTTAAAGACAGGTGTCCAACATTTGAATGCCAGAGACCCCGTTACCTATTCTGTATTCTGCTGAAACACCTTCAATTTCCCATTTTTCAGTGAATTCAAGACCACCTGATGGGGCTCCTCGTTCCTTTCTGATCTGATCTCAGCCTCCTCTGGGACCATGTGCTCACGGTGCTCCAGCCACAAGAACTCCTCACAGTCTCCACACACTGCCCTGGCTGGAGCTCAGGGCACCTGCCTTTGCCTTGACCCACAGTGCCCGTTGCCCCAGCATCAGCTCAGCCTGTGCGCTTCAGCATTGCCTTAGGAGCAGGCAGCATTCCTCGGCCAGCCTCATCCCTCCCTGAGCCTCTGTTTTGCCCTCCTTTGTGTCCTTGACCTTGATCTTCACCCAATATTTTAAACAGATTTTTTGCCTATGTGTTTATTGTCTTTTTGTCCCAATACAATATGTTTCGTGTGAATAGAGATGTCTTTTTCATCCCTCTGGATAGAACGCATGAATTTATCCATGCCTTCACAAATGGAATGGAGAACCTGCAAGATCACATTGCTGGAACGGTTAAATAAGTTAGTATCACAAAACACTGAGAATCATGTCTGACATGAAATGCTAACTACCTGTCAATTGTTATTCTAAGATGCGAGAAAGACTCCCAATCCTTCCTAGGGCTCTTTTTCCTCCTTCCCAAACACAGTCTCTTTGGACTCCTTCCAACTAGTGTGTGAATCTAATGAGCCTCTGGTATCCTTTGGGTATTAATGGCCTCCTTGGCCCTGAGTACTTACTGACTGACATGCTAGAATACAGTCATATACTGTTTTCAGTGACAATAGTCCCCTGATTGGGGAATTGAACGTGGGTTACACCAGTCTTAAAATAATACAGCAACAAAAATCATAATAATACCGCATTATATTGAGAAGCTACAATGTGCCAGGAACTTTATATGTTTTTTTTCCTAACACTAAAAATAACCTTGCAAGGTGGAAATTATTAATGCCAACTTTTATATCAGGAAACTAGACACCAGAGTGGTTTAGGGTCTCATACCCAGGCCACATATCTACTAACAGGAGGTTCTCTGATGCATTCGGGGGTGCTCTGGTGTTCAGGCCTTGCTCTTTCCACCAGGACTTTCATCTGGCAGCGAAGGTAGGGTTCAGGGGGAACACAGCAATGCATCATGGAACTTCCTGAAGCCCTGGCACCTCCACCACAGGCAGCTCTGGGAAGTCTTGAGGCAGCAGCACAATGCACGTTCGGTCACCTGGAGAGCTGAGATTCCCTGGAAGGGCCTCAGAGCAAATTTGCACTGTCCCAACTCTACGCTATCTCACAACGAGCTAGGGGTGAATGAGTGCTGACAGGTTGTCTGTGGAAAAGTCCAGACCATCATCTAGTCCAGGGAAAATGATAGTTCTCACAGAATTTACACACTAACCTAAATGCTCACCTTAGAATCTCATGGGCTGTTTTAAAAATACTTGACTAATTGCACTTAGCCCTTGGATTTCTGCTTGCTTTGTTTTTTGAGGCTGTGTGTGTGGAGAGGGGAGGGAGGGGATTTGTCTTTCCTTTCTAAAAATTTGTTCTGAGTTGCTGGTGAGTGCTATACTCATCTTATTTTGCTTTATTTGCCTCTTCGAATTGATACTGGTGTTAGTACAGTTTAGAAAATTTAATGTGAGAGATTTTCCTGGATTAAAGCAGTTTTGGGGATGGAAGTAAGTTGTTCATTTTCTAAAAAAAGAAAGGTACACACTTCTTAGTTTGAACTGTAGTTGCAATGAGAAAAAGTTTACATTCACAAACGTTTTTTCCCATATATCAGGAATTTTCAACATTTCTGTACTTTCTGTTTTTAATAACTCACTTAAATGTTGAAATACTTAAGGGGACTAGAATGTTTAATGAACAATCCTCTCAAAGAAAGTGGCAAAGGCCATGACTAGTTTCAAACATTTTGAGTGGAATATGCTACACAACTTTTTCCATTGTTAAAATTAAGGGTAACTTCTTAAAACAAATCATTTATCAAAATAGTAAATGAAAAGATAAATAACTTTTCCCAATCTCTGGTTACATTAGGAAAACAATATGACAGTATTTGTTGTTTTTAAATTGTTAGTTATTGGGGCCAGCCTGTGGTGTAGTGGCTTATGCCACTGCCTGTGACTGGCATCCCATATGGGTGCCGGTTCAAGTTCCAGCAGCCTGCTTATGTGCCTGGGAAAGCAGCAGAAGACAGCGCAAGGGCTTGGGCCACTGCCGCTCATGTAGGAGAACTGGACTGAGGCTCCTGGCTCCTGGCTCCTGGCTGCAGCCTGGCCCAGCGCTGGCTGTTGGGGCCATCTGGGGGAGCGAACCAACAACAGGAAGATGTCTTTCTCTGTCTCTCCCTCCCTCTCTGTAACTCTTTCAAAATAAATGGCTAAATCTTTAAAAAAATTAATTACTCTGCCTTATAAATAAATAAATATTTACTTATTTATTTTGAAAGCGTTATAGCGAGAAAGAGAGACATAAAAAGAGAAAGAGAAATCTTCCATCGGCTGATTCACTAAGTGGCTGCAACAGCTGAGGCTGGGTCAGGCTGAAGTCAGGAGCCATGAACTCCATCCTGTTCTCTCACAAGAGTTTCAGAGATCCAAGTGCTTGAGCCGTCTTCCACTGTCTTCCCAAGCACATTGACAGGGAGCCAGATCAAAAATGTAACAGCCAGGACGCGGACCAGCATTCTGATATGGTATGGCAGCATAGCACATGGTAGCATACCTGCTGAACCATAAGGCATCCCAACTAAGAAACTATTTAATCTTTAAGGTAGACAAATCCTTTTTGAGAATAGACAGATTTTAGTATTTGTTGCAGTTGAATAAGGAAGCACATTTTAAAATCTTGACTTAGAATGGTCTATGCTTATATTGCACTTAATTTCTTGACATCTCCAAATAATAGGAGCTGGGCTGACATAGGGAAGAAATGAATGCTTACGAAGCAACAGCTACATATTGGGCACCTGTAAATACCATTCTTACCAACACCAAGCCAAGCCTTTTTGATGCCATTTTTACAGATAAAGGAACTAAATTCCATAAAGTTAGAATCAGTTGCCTAAATCACAAAGACAGAGATTGCTTTTCTGACCTTATGACATGGAACCGCATGGTAGCTTTTTTCCTTCTAGCATTAGCATGGAAAATACACAGCACATGTGCAGGAAAACAACACGGGAATGTGCAAAGCAAAATGCCACAGAATCAACCCATTTCCAAACCTTCTCTTCAGAATTTATCATTTTGGTGACTTGATGTATAGCCTTCTAAAATTTTTCAATGTCTAGACTGCAGGAGTAACAAATCCTGGCTGACCAAGTTGAACGTACACGCGTTTTGCTTGGCGAACACTGTATTTGAAAGCATTTAAGTGCAATAAAACATTAAATACACACATACAGGTGCATCAATAAGTATCTGAATCTAGTCCACCTTCTGTCCGCAAACACGGGAAATTGGCTCCTGCAGGCTCTGGGAGGATTCTTTGTTCCATAGATCCCAAACCTTCCCTTGTGCCATCCAGCTTGGGAGATAAGGGTCAGCTTTCCCAGCACACTCCTCACTGCTGGGGCCCTAGTAGCATTTTGAGTTTGCAACCCATAAATATTTCCATTAAGTTGCTTGTTCCATTTAATGATCTATGGGAATTACCTTTCCCTATCTTTCCTCCACTTTTTAAGGAGCTGCCCAGCAGTCCATTGTTTGGATATGCTATTGCTTATTTAACTCTCCTATTGCTGATGAAGAGTTGGCCTGTTTCCAGTTTTTGCTATGGAAATGATTTAATGGCCATCCTTCTACATACATCTTTGTCTCTTGTGTTTATGTTTCAGTAAGATAAATTCCTAGAGGTGGACTTGCAGGGTAAAAAAAGCATGCATGCTTTACACTTTGATGAATTAGCCAAATTGCCTCTAAAGACTGTCCTGAATGCATTACATGTAAGAGGGCATCTAAGCTCCAGGTCCCCGTGGCCCTCGAGTGGGACAAGTCACATGTTAATAGACACTGAACTTCTCCAGTCACTTTAGGAAATGTGTGCATTGTATAAAGTGAAAGTATGATAAAGTATCATACTTTACGTTGACTTAAGACAGTCATGTCCACGTTGAACTTCATTCAAGAGGACAATTATTCTCAATTCTGATAGAGGATGTTAGTAAAGCAGCCGCAGGAAGTTGCGCCCCACTTTGCTGAGATTCTGCTTGGTAAACACAGGGAAGAACTTGTGCAAAGTCAATTATTGTCGTAGGACACCATATCAAATGTGGCTTTTTAATTACCCCTAGCTTTTGTTAAATATATTTATAGAAAAATAGTCTTCCTGAGAAGGAAATATAATAAATATCACTTGGAAAATGCAGAGATATAAAAATAAATATGATATTGCTGCCAAATTACAGGGGACATCTAAAAAGGAAATTAAAGATTTTTGAAACCAACCAAAAATGTTCACTTTTCAAAGAATCTCAGCTGATACTTGTGGAAGACTGGCTTGACATCCATCTTGCAAAAGAAAATTAATAACAACATACGAGCATAAGAGTGTTTATGTATGGGCTGAGGCTCAATCATCTATATATTTGTCAACATCAACAAGATTACTTCTTTTATATAATTTCCTCTTAACAATGCATTTTAAACTATCTGTGTCTTTCTCCCACAGACAGTGATTGGTCCCTACTTTCATTAAGGTTTGAGTAAATGTGGCCTCATGTTCAAGAAATAACACGCTTGTCCAAGTGATCAATTCTGCAAAAATCAAAATAGAATCTATATCATATAAGAACAACTGCATGGCAAGTATTTTCAGATAAAGGCACAGAAATTCACTACACTGAAATGAATCAACTTTCATGTATCTTCTAAATCATTACACTTCCAATGTGTCCACTCTCTACCATTTGGGCTGTCATTTTTCTATAAGTAGTTAATGACAGTAAATGCCTTTCACATGCTTTACTAGAGATTTAATGAAAAAAATCAGTGTAGTACTTAGGTCTATCCTTGGTCTTCCAACTGAACATCTGACAGCCTTCTTTTCTCTTCATATTATTTGCAAAATGAATAAAATTAAAAGAACTACAGGAATAAGTACATGACTTTAGAAATGAGAACAAGTGTTATGTGTATCAAAGTGGATTTTAGAGCAGATTTGGCTTAAAATATTCTAAATCTAACATTGTCCTACTGGACTGAAACAAGCAAGCATTGTCACTTCTGATACATTTACTGGTTATCTACTGTGGACTGTGCCCTCTTTGAGCTGTTGTAAAAGGATATTGGGAACAATCAAGAGAATTCTTCTGCAAGACCTTAGTGAGATAGCTATGTAAAACACTATGGGGGTGCCTCACCCCCACCTGCCACCCCCACCCTGCACTGTTGTGCAGGTTAATTCTTCACCTTCAATGCCAGCATCCCATATGGGTGCCGGTTCCAGTCTTGGCTGCTCCTTTTCTGATCCAGCTCTCTGCCATGGCCTTTGGAAGATAGCCTAAGTGCTTGGGCCCCTGTACCTGCATGGGAGACCTGGAGAAGCCTCCTGGCTTCTTGCTTCAGGTCGGCTCTAGCCCAGCCTTTGCAGTAACATAGGGAGTGACCCAGCAGATGGAAGACCTTTCTCTCTGCCTCTCCCTCTCACTGTCTGTAACTCTACCTTACAAATAAACAAATAAAATCTTAAAAAAAACACTATGGGAAAACTGCCAAATTACCCAAATAAACCAATAAAAGGCCCATTGCATAAAGCATAAAGCTATTCATTTTGTTCAAAAATCACAAATTTTATGTATTCAAAATCATGAAAAACAGGGAGAGAAGATGAAATGGCAGCATGGGGTGGGAAAGCATTCCTGAAGTAAGCTTCTGTGATGGACCTGTTGTCATCCCAAACGGAGACTCAAGACGTGAAAATGCAGTCTAGTTCTCACCATGAGGAACGAGTAGTAGCCAGAAAGACATGGGAGAGAAAGGACCAGTGCTTCCAGCATATAGAGATGCTCAACAAATGTCGGGGTGATTAAATAAACTTTCTTCAAACAGGGCTTTAGTAAACACCTGATGAAAAAGTGAGCTAATCTCCCAATTTTATCCTAGGGAGGAATACAAACTGGGCAATAAATTAAAAAGAAGTTTTCTTAAAGTCAACTCTAGACCAGTGGTCAGCAAAGCATGGCCCAAAGACCACAGCCTGTGGCTCCATTTTATGATAAAGTTTTAATAGAAGGCAATCACACTCATTCATTTACCTTCGGCTGTGACTTCCCATGAAGGCTAAATCACTTACTATCTGGACCTTTACCCACAATTCCTGCTCCAACTACGTTCCAGCAGGGTCCATGGCCATCATGTTTTGATAGCATTGATGAAGGTTTTGTTTTTTTCTTGCAAATAAAGGATTTCAAAGATAGAAAACCTCCCAAACTACCGTCCTTGTCTGAGTTTCTTCTTCCCATTGTAGCATTTCCCAAAATGATATGCTTTTTAAAAAGTGTTTTTTTATTTGAAATGCAGAGAAACAGAGAAAGACATATAGAGAATCCTCCCATCAACTGGTTCCCTTCCCAAATTCCTGCAACAGAACCTGGGAACTAAATCCAGACCCCCCCAGTGGGAGACAGGGGCTCATCTATCTGAGCCATTGCCACTTTCTCCAGGGTGCGCATTAGAAGGAGCTGGAATGGAGAGCTGAGCCAGGAATTGAACTCAGGCACTCAGATATGGTACACGGGAATACAAACAGCATCTTAACCACTGTGTCAAACGTCCTTCCCCCATACTTACTCTCTCATTTCCCAAGCTCATGTGCACAAATACTATATATAGTAATCTCTTATGGGAGAATCTTAATAATCTTTAACCATATTCGCATTCTTATTCTGAGGTGACCTACAAGAAGAAGCCATGTTCACTTTGTTTAACCCAATATTTGTCAATCATGATTGAAGATGGAACTTCTGTTCTTCTGCTAAGTACTTAATAAAGTCACTATTGCCGATGTATCTGTAACATACTTAAAAGTTTTTTCTTTGTTCCTTTGCTTAAAATAATTGAGGGTAAGAACAGATACCCGGGCCGGCGCTGCGGCTCAACAGGCTAATCCTCCGCCTTGCGGCGCCGGCACACCGGGTTCTAGTCCCAGTCGGGGCGCCGGATTCTGTCCCGGTTGCCCCTCTTCCAGGCGAGCTCTCTGCTGTGGCCCGGGAGTGCAGTGGAGGATGGCCTAAGTGCTTGGGCCCTGCACCCCATGGGAGACCAGGATAAGTACCTGGCTCCTGCCATCGGATCAGCGCGGTGCGCCGGCCGCAGCGCGCTGGCCGCGGCGGCCATTGGAGGGTGAACCAATGGCAAAGGAAGACCTTTCTCTCTGTCTCTCTCTCTCACTGTCCACTCTGCCTGTCAAAAAGTAAAAAAAAAAAAAAAAAAAAAAAAGAATAGATACCCACATCCAATACATGGATTGCCTTGTTTCAAATCTTGGCTCCCTTTCTATTCCACCTTCCTGCTAATGTGTGCCCTGGGAGGCAGCATGTGATGGTTCAAGAAGATAGGTCTTTGCTACCCATTTGGGAGGCCTAGCTTCAGTTCCTGGCTCCTGGCTTGGTGCTGACTAATGCAGATGTTTGAGGAGTGAACCAGCAAACAGAATGATGTCTCTCTCTCTCTTCCTCCCTCACTCTCTCCCTCCTTCTCAAATAAAACAAAGTAAAATTTAACAGAATTGAGAGGAAACACCATAAGTAGTGTGGATATATGCATTTAAGATAACAATATTAAGGTTACTTACCAGGTTTGAAGGTCAAGAAGGTCAATAAAATATATATTATAAGCCCTGATTAGTCGGTGTCTATGTTAACATGGTGATTTTCCAAGGAACCCATCACACCCAGCATCAGAATCAGCAGGAATATTTGTGGTTGTTGTTTCTTAACACTTGATCTTAGCCAAAAGGCTGAGAAGCAATTTTTTTAAGATTTATTTATTTATTTGAAAGAGTTACATAGAGAGGGAAGGAGAGGCAGAGAGAGAGAGAGAGAGAGGTCTTTCATCATCCACTGGTTCACTCCCTAATTGGCCACAACGGCTGGAGCTGTGCCGATCCGAAGTCAGGAGCCAGGAGCTTCTTCCAGGTGTCCTACGCAAGTGCTGGAGCCCAAGGACTTGGGCCATCTTCTGCTTCTTTCCCAGGCCATTGCAGAGCTGGATAAGAAGTAGAGCAGCCGGGACTAGAACTGGCACCCATATGGGATACTGGTACTGCAGGTGGCGGCTTTATCCTCTACGCCACAACTCCAGCACCCCAGGAATATTTGTTAAAACTGCCGAGTTCAGGCACCACTCAGGATGTTATTTGTGGTTATGATGTACATCTCAGTTATAACAAATTCCAGATAATTCTTAAGTGCCTAAAAACTGAGGAGTCAGGAAGATCAATAGAAGTGTCTCAAGGGCAAGAAACCCAGGGTCACTTACTTTTCTGAGAACTTTTCTAGATCTGGGTGTCGTCAAAACACTAACCGCATCTGCCCTTGTATCACAGTAGCGAGTGTACAAGCAGATTGCTGCAACTCTGGCAAAACCACAAAACCAAAAATTTCGCCTATCACAGCAATCTCTCCATGAAGTAATAAGGAACTTTAAAAATTATATTTAAAAATTCCAGGTCATGTCTTTTGTACAGGTTTTCTTAAATATTTAGTTGTTCTAGATGTTTGTGTCCCCAAACTTATTGCAATTTTAGTCTGTTCCTGTTATTTCATAAATATTTACATTGTATTTAATATTACAATATCCTCTTATTTTGAATTTGCTAATTATACAGTGGGAAAAATAAAAATGTTTAGTTAGATTGTACATTGTGGGATGCAGGGACGATATTTAAAGTTATTCTAAAATACATGTGGAGTGTTTGACTTACTAATACATAATGTGAACTAAATACCAACAAATGGCTCCACTGTATAATTAGCTTTATCCACAGCTTTGTGGAGAAGAACAACAGGTACAAATGTGTCGTGACCCAGGCTAAGCTATTTCACCCTCTCTCTGTTTTGATTGCATTTAATGGTGCCAGTGACTTTAGGGATGAAATCATACAGTATTAAGAAATCACAACCAAAGAGTGAACCTGAAAAGTAGGGTGCAGAGTGTTCTTGTTTCAGTAATCAAGTAGGCTCAGGCAGAATATCTAGGCAGCCCTGAGCTATGAGCAAATAGTGTGGACAAGAGCAAGAAGGCAGCTTTCACAAGTGGACAACTGTAAGTATAGTGCAGGCTTAGTCATTGTGGGCCTTCAGATAGGGGAAGACAGCTTGAAGTAGGGTCCTTGTCGGAGCTATTATGACACATGTGTGTTCCGCAGAGTGGATGTACAGTTAGTGATGAGAAAATGTGTGTTTCTAGTAGACAGATGGCAGAACCATGAGGAATGGAGGCAATGTTTGAGGACATGTGGATTCAGAGAGGAAACAGAATCATGTCATGAAACCTGGACAGAGAAAGTCAGTGATGCAGGAGCAACTTCCAATAAAAGATCAGGAAGAGGCGGCCAGCGCTGTGGCACAGCAGGTAAAGCCGCCGCCTGCTGTGCTGGTATCCCATGTGGGTGCCCGTTCATATTCCAGCTGCTCTGCTTCTGATCCGGCTCTCTGCCATGGCCTGGGAAATCAGTAGAAGACGGCCTGCATCCGCGTGGGAGACCTGGAAGAAGCTCCTGACTCCTGGCTCCGGATCGGCTCAGCTCCAGCCATTGCAGCTAATTGGGGAGTGAACCAGTGAATGAAAGACCTCTCTCTCTGTCTCTCCTTCTCTCTCTCTGTAACTCTGTGAAATAAATAAATAAAATCTTAAAAAAAAAAAAAAAAGACCAGGAAGAGCAAGACCAGAAAGAATCCCAGAGTACTCAAATCAGACATTCGATTCTCTGCCAAAGAAATGAGGTAGGTTCCGCCTTGCAGAGTCAAATAAATACTGTGGAGAAGGTTCTTTATGGAGCCACAGAAGGGTCAGCAGTTCACGTGGTATGAGGAAAGGTGTTGCCTACAACCAGGCTTGGTGGGCTGCTCCCCAGATGGGAGATAATCCCACTTTAACAGGAATTTCTGTAGTTCTCAGAAAGTGTTTCCCATGTTTAATGGTTAATTTTGCCTTAAGTGTGTGAGAAGAGAAAATAAACACAGAGTATCTTGTTCAGGGCTTAAATCAGTATATCATAAAATGCAACTTCCTTGGATTTGTAATTTCATAAGCACAGAAACCTATCCTATGGCCATAGTAGGCGTGCAGTAATTACTTTTATGGAAGAATATAATTATTACTCCAAGCCTTCTCATAGGAGCAAAAATTAGTTATGCCTCTGTCTACCTTCTGTGGCTAAATTAAGTACAGCCAGAGAAGATGAAAGGGATCACTGTTACTAAGGAAAGCCAAGGAAAAACACGTGGGGATTTTTATTAGGTAGTTGGATAGACAGGTAGATGAGTAAATAAACAGATTTATGATAGCTGAAAGATATAGATAGATGGTATCAAGAGATATGATAGATGATATAGATGATAGAGTCATAGGTATATACATCACACATACATTTATACAAAAAGATATAGCGTATTGATATATCATGTTCTGATTGTATATGCATATACACTGGAGATATAGACACATTCTCATCATCACTTAAATATGGGAAAAGTTATAAACTAAACATCAGAATCATCAGGATACATCATAAATATATATATGTATATATACATATGTGTGTGTGTGTGTGTATATATATTCTCTCCTGGTTCCACCCAAATATGCCTGATCAGAATACTTGGTGGTAGGTCTGCAATTTGATCATATTCTGGGTTGATTTTGAATATTCTATAACTATTTGCTGGAAAGCACAAGGCAGTCTGTTTCCAACCTGATGGAAGAATCCAACCTCTGCTTGAGGAAGCCTAAAGATGAGGAGCTTGTTCCAGTAGGAGCTGTCAAAAGTGCTTATATTGGGGCTAAAACTTACATATTGGTCCAAAACCTGGCTTAATATCAGCACTGACCAGTCTCCTGCTTCTTTGCACAATAGCCCTTCATGTACGTCCCCCTTGCTTCTGTTGGGTTGCCAACCAGAAGTGATCTACCATAGAACTCCCTGACCGCAGTAGCCCATAATTTGGGAAATAATGAAATGTATTTGCAAGTTATCATTCATGGTCCTGGGAGGGAAAAACTTGGGTTATGTTTTAGAATGCCATAAATATATATATATATATTTTTTTTTAATATACACACACACACATATATACATATATATATAATGCCATATTGTGTGTGTGTGTGTATAAAATTGATGTCTTGAGATCTGATGATTGTTTATAGTCCTTGTCTATATGCCTGTGGAACAGAGATGGTTCTACTTTCTAATTGTTGAATTCTTTATTTAGTGGATGATTAAGCCTGTAACTATAGAGTAAATTGAAAGTATGTCATCGTCAAATGCCTTAAGCAGCACTCTGGCCTCAGAATCAGCCCTTAAAGCATTCAGTTCTGGCTGAAAAGCCCATGAGAGCATTTCAGGCATGGAAAGCCAAGACACTGTGGCAAAAAAAATGACTTACATGAAAGATCTCTGTGAGTGATATCCCAGTGGGAAAGAAGGGGCCATCAAAGAAGGAGAGAACTTCCACTTTGCCTATGGCCTTGTCTAAATACTCACAGAGTTTGTGGACTCAAACGGCTTCAATACCCTTTGCAGCTCATCACAAGAGCCTTGGGTGGTCACTGACATCAAAAAGAGTGTTAATCGTTAAATCAACAACAGGAGTCTTTGTGCACTTGCTCCCCATGTAGGACCTCTGTCCTTAATGAGTTATACTATGAGAATTAACAGTAAAACTAGCCTTCAAACAGTACTTTATACTTTATGTGTGTGTGTAGGTGCAAACTGTTGAAATCTTTACTTAGTATAGAGTTGGCCTTCTGTATATAAAGATAATAAAAATGAATCTTAATGAAGAATGGGGTTGGAGAGGGAGTAGGAGGTTGGACAGGAGTTGGGCTGGAAGGGCAGGTATGGAGAAAGAACTGCTATATTCCAAAATCTGTACCTATGAAATTTATAAATATTAAATAAAAGCTTTCCCAAAAAAAAAAGAAAAAAGTATGTCATCGTGAAAATCAAAAGAAAAAAATGAAGGGAGGCAGGGAAGAGAAAGTAGGAAGTATCATTTTATCCTTAAAATTGTATATATGAAATCTGTTGTTTTTATTAAAAAAAAAAAACTGTAGGTTAAAGGGGAAAACTGGAACTTCAGGTGTGTGGGCTTTTTTGTTTTTGTTTTTGTTTTTGTCCATCTACCTTGTTCCTCAATATGAGGGTTCTTCAAAAAGTTTGTGGAAAATGTGTCTTACCAAAAAAGAAAAAAGAAAAAAACTATGGATTTCAATGTTTTTTACGCCAAGTCTTGTCTTTTATGTCTATTTTCCTTAAACTTTTCAAGTACTCTTGTGTCATAAACAATTGCCAAAATTTAAAAGCTGTTAAACTTCTGGATCATCTTTAAATGAATTTCTGGCAATACTGAAAAAAAAAAAAGAGATAAAGAAAAGAAACTCAAAGGGAGACAGGGATATGAGCAATGCATCCCCTCAGTTAAAGGTCTGGACTTTCAAGAGTGAAGAGACTTGGCATGCGATCCTGTGGGTTTGGTTTTTCTCCATTGCTTGTTTTGCACTGGTGTGTGGCTTCTCCCGGCTTCTTTCTGAGCTCCTTCAAGGTCAGCTGCTCTGAGAGCCGTCCCCTCCTGACCTTTTGCAGTCCCCGTGGATGAGGGCAGTGTCTCAAAGTTATTCCAAAAGAAGCCTTGGTTGCTTGTCAAGGTAATAGCTCTGCTCCTCTCATGGTACATTTACTGAGAACTGCAGAGCAATCATTTGTATCATGAAGAGTAATGAGCTCTAATTTGAAGGGAATTGAACAGACCCAATGCTCTATTAGCCTGAAATGCTAGCCTCCAGTAAGCTTGTGTTGTGGTTTGACTGTATGTCCTGTCAGCCTCCAGCTTGATTCTAAGACACTCAATTCCTTATGCGACATAGCATGGATTTCATTTTTTTACAATAAAATTTAATTAAATTGGCGTTCAGTTCCTTTCATTTTCTTTTTAAAAGCCTTCCATGCCAACTTTTAAGGTCATAATTTTCAAACTTTATTAAAAAGGAGAAAAGAGAAGTTTTCTGAAACCGTAGCATGTATGGCAATTTAAAGATGTAACCTTCTTTGTTCCCTCCTCACCTCCTACTTTCAGAAGCATGAGAGGTCCATTTATAACTTCCATGATATAACATAACAGGGTGTTTATGCTGCTCTGAGATAGCATCGATACTGCCTGGCGTAGAAGCCTCAGGGAGTGAAAGCCAAACTTTACTAAGAACTCTCTGCTATTCACTCTCCCGTTTGGAGGAATTAATCTTTCATAAAATTTTTTTTCTTTTAGGTATTGATTTGTAGCCTATGCATCTCTTGTTGATGCTAGCCACTTTATAAAAACTAGTTTAATTGCTATCTTCAGAAATTTATTGTATCTGTAAATTTTGGTATGGTTTTTTTCACGAGTTTCAACTCATTCTTGTCTTCTCAGGGAAATCTGTTGAAAAGCATTTTGAGTGAGAATATTCTATCTGCAAAATGGTGATAGTAGGTTATTGAATGAAAAAAGTAGAGAAAGTGAAATAAAGAGATAAAATCAGTGGCAACACTGCGGAACATAAATGAGCAATAGAAGATGACAGGAAAGATGATTCCAGAATTCTATGTGAGTTGCACTAATTATGAAGATATAAAAGGATCTTGTGTTCTCCCAGATATTAACCAAACAGCAATAATGGATATTTTCAAATTGCCTCATCCTCCCTGCCCCAAGTCCTCATTAGAGAAGACAGAATCTGCTTCCTTACATCACAAAAGATTGTCCATGGAGAAAAAGAGAGTTTGCAAAATGCAGGAGGATCCTGCTGTCAAGAATAGAATGTGGATGCTAATATTGAAGTTCAACTGTGTGTGTCACTCTGCTTCCTCCATACCCAGGGCCAGTGACCTGAGTTCCATCATCTCATGTCCCAACACACAGTTGTTTCTCAGCATTTCCTTGGGCATCCGCTATCCTGCAGAGAATGTCTTCCTATAAAATATCTTCCAGCTACATGGGATATCTGATTTTATAGAAACGAGCATGGCCTTGTTCTGCTTTAGAACATCTCAGTGGATATTGTAGCACTTGCAAATAATTGAGCTCCTGAGCACAACCTCCACAGCCCCTTTGTGACTCCATCTCCAAATGCAACCCAAACTAGATGGCTCCGTTTTACCAGAAATGCAACTCAGGTTTTATGCTTCCACAGATCGGCTCAAGCTGTTCTAGTAGCTTGAATATTCATACTGTGTCATTTTTATTGTCTGTGACTTCACAAATCTACCAGTTCTTCTGATGGATGTAATTTCTTTTGAATCTGTATTTCCAGGTAATATTGCAAATGCCTCTGTCAACGTACTGATCTCCTAGACTTGCAAGAATTTCTATTTACATTTCAGTCTCTCTTAGTGAACTGTGAGTTGCCAAACTTGTCTTCTCAGCTTTATAAACCAGGATGTCTATGAAAGTATTTTGCATAAAACATACACTCAACAAACATTTGCTAAATTGAATTTTTGGACACTTAGCAACAGAACTATTTCAGACTTGTTCATATTATTTTGTTAATCCAATCAGCTTCAATCATAGAGTAAAGCCATGCCAAGGACATTCAAGCTACTCTACCAGAATCCCCAATATATTTTTGCGTGCATGGCAGTTATTTGTTGATCAGAATTACTGAGAAAATAATTTGTTCTATGAGTGTGCTCTATAATTTTTGCTGAC
This sequence comes from Oryctolagus cuniculus, assembly GCF_051225735.1. Lineage (NCBI taxonomy): Eukaryota > Metazoa > Chordata > Mammalia > Lagomorpha > Leporidae > Oryctolagus > Oryctolagus cuniculus. Next base: position 6,755,989 of record NC_142875.1, on the reverse strand, counting down.
TATTTTCTTCTAATGAAACATATTTATTGAACACCTAAGCACAGTTCACAGCACTAGATTCAGGAATTATTGATGTTTTATAAACATGCCAATAGTGAGATTATCTTCTCTCAAAAATTAAGGGTTATGCAGAGTCATCCATGATGTAAGGCCAAGTAGAAAACTTGGCTAAAACTAGGATATGATGATTTCTCTGTGCACAGATGATACAATTCCAAGTTGCAATGCACTCCATTAATTAAACAAGTCTGCATGCCCATAATTTAATTTACTGAAAGAATTCACAAGAGGGATGGGAAACTGGGTTCCCCTGCTTCCCATAAGTGTAATTGACATAATGAGCAGCTTTCTTCTCTTTGAGTCACACTGCCTTACAGTAATACCTGCCTCCCATGATATCAAACTCTCTTTGAGTTGCACAGAGAAATAATTTTCTAAGTGCAATTCAACTCAATGCAGATAGGTATCATATGGCATCAGATATTTCAGAAATAAAGGAAATTAAAAGGGCTACAATGAACCTGAGGGTGGAATGGCAAGCCTCAATCAGATAATAATTCATAGTGACACCGAGTACATATTTCCCTCTCAACACCAGGAATTTTCACAGTGAACAGCATTTAAAATCAAAAGGAAGGGTAGGTATCGTGTGTCGGGGATGGAGCTGCTGCTCGGGACAACTGTATTCTATGTCAGAGAGCCTGTGGAGTCCCAGCTCCTCTGTCTCCAAACCAGCGTCCTGCAAACGCTCACCTGGAGACAGCAGGGGAAGGCAGAAGTACGTGTCTCCAGTCTACACCCAGGCAGAATAACAGGCTCCTGAGTCAGCCCTGAGGGCTGTGGGCTTACAGGGAGAGAGGGGAGTGAGCCAGGAGATGGGGATTCTTCCTCTTTCCCCTCCCCTTGTCTTTCAGTTAAGTAAATAAAATCAAAAGAAAAAAATCTTAATAGGAAATGTGTAATATATCTTATTTTTATTTGCAGTTCCCAAAACATACATGACCGTGTTGGTGAATGATACCTGTTTAATGATCCTCACAATGACCTGCTTTTAGAATGGACAGAGCAGATTTGATGTATTTGGTATTATGACCTTGTAGCTGTGCCGTATTTTTCCTAATGCTATGCTTTGTTGACTATGTAAGATTAAGAGTAGTGCAGCACACATGACTGAGTTATGATCATACCAGGTACTGAGTAATTACCTGTCCAGTGAGTGGCTTCAGGAAAATAGGAAGCACAGTTTTTGTTGTGGCACTTGCTTTCCCAGAAATTTTCATAGATTTCTACTGTTGACTATTAAAAATGTCCAATATTCTTATCTATTTTTATTTTTTAGATTTTTAAAATTTTACTTAGTTTTTAACAGATTTGATATGGCTTGTAGATACAAGTCTAAGAACATAATGGTGTTCCTTTCTGCCTACCTCCTTCCTTCCCCCCTTTTTCCTTCCCACCCTCCTTTCTTCTCCCTTTCTTTTAGTTTTTGAGATAGCATATTTTAAATTTACATTTACAGTAAAAAGGCTTAATACTTCACCAAGAAGTTTAAAAAGCAAAAAGAACAAAAAAACCCTTTGTTTAGTGGGAATATAAACAATGGCTACAAAGACCATTTCACCCATATACAGTAAATTTAAAATAATCACAGATCATGAAAACTATAGTAGTATAGTTTTTTTTTTTTTTTTTTGTTTTTTTTTTTTTTTGTTTTTTTTTTTTGCCAGGCGGAGTTAGACAATGAGAAAGAGAGACACAGAGAGAGTTATAGACATTGAGAGAGAGACAGAGGGAAAAGTCTTCCTTCTGTTGGTTCACTCCCTTAATGGCCGCTAAGGCCAGCGTGCTGCGCCGATCCATAGCCAGGAGCCGGGTACTTCCAGTCTCCCATGTGGGTGCAGGGACCCAAGCACTTCGGCCATCCTCCGCTGCCCTCCCAGACCACAGCAGAGAGCTGGACTGGAAGAGGAGCAACCGGAACAGAATCCCACACCCCAACAGGGACTAGAACCCCGGGGTGCCGGCGCCACAGGCAGAGGATTAGCCAAGTGAGCCATGGCACCTGCCAAGTAGTATAGCATTCTTAATCCTTGGTTTGAGAAAGGTATTAAACAAAGTTTCACAAAACTGTGTTTCAAGCAATATCGACACACACAGACCGTTCTTTCTTTCCCTTCCTTCTTTCCTTCCTTCCTTCCTTCCTTCCTTCCTTCCTTCCTTCCTTCCTTCCTTCCTTCCTTTCTTCCCTTCTTTTTCTCCTTTCTTTTTAATTTTAGATCCCACATATAAGGGAAAACATGCAGTATTTGTCTTTCTGTATCTGGCTTACTTAACATGCTGTCCTCCAGTTTCCTGCAAATCGTAGAATTTCATTATTTTTATAGCTGAATAATATTCCATTGTGTATATATACTATATTTTCTTTATCCATTCATCTGATGATGGACACCTGGGTTGATTCCACATTTTGGCTATTGTGAACAGTGCTGCCATACACATGGTGATTCAGGTATCTCTTTGATACATTGTGTTCAAGTCTTTTGAGTACATACCAAGTTGTGGGATTGATGGATCAAATGGCAAGTCTGTTTCTACTTTTTTAAGAAATCTCCACACTGTTTTCCACAATGGCTGCACTAATTTACATTCTCACCAACAGAGTAAAAGAATTTGCTTTTCAGGGCCAGTGTTGTTGTGTAGTGGGTTAAGCCACTGCCTGTGACATTGGTATCCATATGGCACCAGTTGGATCCTTAGCTATTCCACTCTAGATCCAGCTCCCTGCTAATGCACCTGAGAAGACAGCGAAAAGTGACCCAAGTCCTTAGGCACCTGCACCCATATAGGAGGCCCAGATGAAGCTCCTGGCTCCTGGCTTCAGCCTGGTCCAGCCCTGGCCATTGTGTCCTTTTGGGGAGTAAACCAGTGGATGGAAGATCTCTCTCCGTTTTGTTCCATATTTCTCTGTGTATGTGTGTGTGTCTCTCTCTCAATTCTGACTTTCAAATAAAATAAATGTTAAAAAAAAAAAAAAAGAATCTACCTTTCTCCACATCCTTGCCAGCACTTGTTACTCTCAGGGTTTGGGGTGTTAGCCATTCTGACAAGGATGAGATGATATCTCACCATGGTTTTAATTTGCATTGCCTTGATGGCTAGTGATGTTGAGCATTTTTTTTTTAAACAAGAAAAACGAGCTTTTTTTCCAAATAATTGTTAGCCATTTGTATTTCTTCTTTTGAGAACTCTCTTTTGAAGCCCTTTGCCCATTTCTTTTCTAGATTGATTGTTCTTTTGTTGTTGAGTTTTTTAAGTTGCTCATATATGGGGGATAGTAATCTTTTGTCAGATAGGTAGCATGCAAACGTTTTTCTCATTCTGTTGGATGTCTCTTCATACTGTTGACAGCTTCCTTTGCTGTGCAAAAGCTTCTGACTGATGTAGTCCCAGTTCTTTAGTTTTGCTTTTATTGCCTGTGCTTTGGGTATTTTGTCCAATAAACCGTCCCCTATACCAAACATCCCCTCACTTCATAGTCTCAGGTCCTAAATTTATCATAGTTTGTCGCTCCCCGTCTTCGTGGAGGAACGACACAGGACCCTGTGTTGTTCTTCTGTCTGCTCGGCCCTCCCCGGGTTTGCTGCTGGTTCTTCCTGGGTTGGCTACCGTCACTTCCACCTCCCTGGAAGGGCGGTTCCCCCTGCCACATTCCCCACTTCCGCAGGGGAGCGGCACACCGCCGGCCGGCTCTCTCGGGGGCTGCACAGGTGTTCCTTCAGATGTTCCCCTTAGATGTTCCTGGTGCATGTTGTCTCTCTCCTCCTTTATAGTCCTCTTCCGCCAATCCCAACTCTGCTACCCACACGCCGAGTACGCTGCTCTCCTCCAATCAGGAGCAGGTCCCACAGTTTATTGGTTGAACTGGAGGCAGCTGTGTAGAAGCTGTTTCCCTTCTCAGCACCATATTGTGGGAAAGCAGATGCATAGAATAAGTCTTAATTCCAGTAACTTAGTCTAGTCCGAGTTGCTCCCAGTTGCTCCCCACAATAGTTTTTAATACAAACAAAAACAGTTACAAATATTTAGGATGTATTTCTTTTTTTTTTTTTTTTAAGATTTATTTATTTTACTTGAAAGTCAGAGTTACACAGAGAAGGACAGGCAGAGAGAGAGAGAGAGGTCTTCCATCCACTGGTTCACCCCACAATTGGCTGCAAAGGCTGGAGCTGTGCCCATCCGAAGCCAGGAGCCAGGAGCTTCTTTCAAGTCTCCCATGTGGGTGCAGGGGCCTGAGGACTTGGACCATCTACTGCTTTCCCAGGCCATAGCAGAGAGCTGGGTAGGAATGGAGAACCAGTGCCAATATGGGATGCCAGCACTACAGACAGTGGCTTTACCCACTACACCACAGCTCCTGCCCCTGGGATGTATTTCTTAATTAATTCTAAGATGATATTTTTGTTCCTTTAAGATAAAATACCAACAAAAGAGGAAATGTGAATCTTTAGCTTGGAATGCACTTTATGCCTCTCATTCTATCATTCTTTGTTTCTCTCATACTCCTTCCAGTTGGTTGCTTTCTTTCAGTTAATTATGTTTAGCTTTTTGAGATTTCAGATCTAGTCCTTTTCTCCCTTCTCTGGGCTGTTATTGTTCACAATCATAAAGAAAAATAACCAGCGAGCTAATAACTGTCATTTTTACATGTTATATAAAGCATTTGTGAAACAGTAAGCAATGTTCAAGTATCTTTAGAATTGGCCATTTAAGACTTTAATATCTGGCACTGTGAAAAATAGTACTTTGAAATCTTTCATTTTATATCTAAGCTACAGAAATTTCAACACCTACTGATAGGTTATGAACATTTACAAGTGAATGAAACAAATTAAATGGCAAAACCCTAACAGTGTTTAAAACATAATATTTTATTGGCTGCTTTATTTATCAAATAAAAATAGAATACAGAGCAACTACTCAATTAACTTAGCTTTCATTATACTTCTAGCCAACTTACTTAGAAATTGCACATAGAGGATAGAAATATACATTTTTTCCATGAACTCAACATACTTTTCAAATATCAACTGTTACGCCAGTGTCTGTGAGGATCCTGGAGACTGCGCATTTCTGTCTACATACCTGGATTAAAATCCATTACATCTTCTTTTACAAAAAGGTTATTTAGAACTGTGAACTTTTGTGTGAATCATTTACAAGGCTTCTTTTGTCTCTCTTCTGAGTCTTCACCCCTTTTTAACAAGTATCTTAGATCTTACAAGGATACTAGCTTCAGGAAGGAATAATGCAGTAAGTAAAAGTGTTCGTTACAAGAAGAGTTTGAAACAAAGATTTAAAAGCATGGCCTGATGATATTATGAAAGGACTCCCGGCATAATGTGCAAGCAGTTTGCTAGAGACAGAGAATAGTTGTTATGGACTGAACGGTTTCATTCTCCCCAGATTCATATGTTGAAGCCCCAACCTTCAGTGTGATTTAGGGAAGGACATTATTAGATGTACATGAGATCATTAGGATGGTGCTCCCATGGTGGTGAGGGCTCCACTAAAAGGAAGAGATCTCAGCGCTCTCCCACTTTTCCTCTCTTAAAGATGCAGAAGCAGACAGTCATCTGCAAGCCACAAGGCGAGTCCTCACCTTACTCTGCTCCTGCTGGTCCCCTGCTCTTACACTTCTTTCATACTACCTGCTGAACTCTTTACTTAGTATAGAGTTAACCTTATTTGTATAAAGTTGATTGAAAATAGATCTTGGTGAAAAATAGTAAGAATGGGAATAGGAGAGGGAGGAGGAAGAAGGGTGGGAGGGCAGGTAGGGTGGGAAAAATCACTATGTTCCTAAAGTTCTACTTATGAAATGCATGAAGTTTGTATACCTTAAGTAATAGGTTCTGGGAAAAAATAAAAACTTCCCAGGCTCCAGAACTGTAAGGAATAGATACTCTGTCCCTTAAGCCACCATTTCTATGGTGTTTTGTTGTGGCCCTTCAAGCTGACTAAGCAAATTCCTAACAAAATGAGGCTCCATTTCCCTGTCTCTGAACCAGGGAGCTGAGGACAGCCTGCAAGAGAGAGTGCAATTCACATGGGACTCTGGGAACTTCTTTGAGTCTTTGAGTCCAGTTATCTTCCCGTTCCCCACATCTTTTTTGTGTCACCAGAAATGGCATCAATTCTTACAGAACCTAAGTAAATTAGTGAATGTGATACTGGAAAATCACTGTGTTCCAATTCCTGTTGGAAATGAAAGGTAAATGAGACTTACTGAGCACTCTGAACAAAAGGAATGATACCAAGGGTGCAATATAGAGTGGAGGCACTGGTGGCCTAGGACAGTGCCAGAAATTCCTTGGTGCTCCCAGAAAGCACCTGAAAAGCAGCGAATGTTTCCCAGGTCTTCAGGAGGGCAGACACTAGAGCAAGAAAAGGTGCAGAAGACTTAGAAAGTCACAGATTAGGAATGATAAATGGGTTACACATGACTATGTGGGCTACTGCCACGTATCCTATGAGATCAGAGTAATCTCAGTGGGTGGTCCCAGGGCCAGACAGACAGCACTGTAACATCTCTTAGGAGTTCACTGTGCACCAAACAGCCAAGACCAGACATTTGCCCCCTCCATTCTGTTACTATTAAAAATCCCCAGTTTGGCTTAGCATTTAAGATGACTCTTGGGAAACTTGCATCCAATACTGGAGCACTTGCATTCTATTCCTGGCTCTGCTTTCCAATTCCAGGTCCCTGCTAATATGCACAGTGAGAGGCAGCATGATGACTCATCTACTTTGGTCCCTGCCACCTGAATGAAAGACTTGGATTGTGTTCCTGGCTTCTAGCTTCAGTCTGACCCACCCTAGCTGCGAGAAACATTCGGGGACTAAAAACTAGTGAATGACGGAGATTTCTTTCTCTCTCTTCTCTCTGTGTGTCTTTCTGTTTTATGTAAGTCATAAATAAGTAAATAAATACACAACATCTCCAAAATTATGTAGTAGTCCTAGGGAAGAAGCGGGATTAGGTTAAACAATTCTGAATTAACTGCCAAAACTATACACACTTGTGGAAAATAAGAGGTTCAGTAAAAGCAAACTTGAGTTATGAAAGGTTGCATATCCAAAGATGCCCTGAAAATTTTATATTTGTTCTAGATATAGACTCTAAACAGTAGTATATATGCATTAAAAAGTCCTCAAGATTAAAGCACAGGATAAAAAATTAGGGAAAAGTTAAGACTTCTCCTGTGAGATTAACTTTTAGGTAAACTTTACTGGAGTTTTCATGCTATATTTAAAAGATTAGATTCCTGTGTCATTAGAATAATGAGAAGCTGCAGTAAGTAGATTGTTGGGTGTGGGGATGACATTATCATCTCTATGCTTTAGATTAATTTTGCAAAAACAAAATGTGAACTATACACACGAGTGAAATTTAGGGGTAAGACTGTTGGTTGAGAGGTTATAGTCGTCTTCTGGTCAGGGAATAATAAGACAGTAAAATTAAATTAAGAGCAATATTGCAAAGACAGAATTACTAAGTTGACTTGGTTGGTGATCAGTAGCGGGGAATGAAAGTCGTTGGGAACAACTCAGCAAATAGTTCAAATGTGCCTCTGGAAGGCATTCGTGAGACACCTTCCTGGAAGAAAAAGAAGCATTAGCAAGGTGATGGAACCATGAGATGATACTGAGTGCTTTTAGCTTTAGGGAATAGAGATGCATCTAGGACGGAAGTCAGGAAAAACTCAAGAGGAGAAACATCTAACAGAGGTAATAGTTGATACGAAAGGAAATGAGATTGCTGAATTCAGGCATATAGGAGGAGAAATTTTCCCATGTGCAGGGATTAAGAAGTGAGAGAAAAAGCAGATGGAAAAGTGGGGAGATAGAAGACGATCAGCAGGAGGTGGGGAGCCAAGACATCCAAGCAAACTGGGTCTCATGACAGTTGAGAAGCCAGTTAGTGTGAGCCTCTACTGTACTATTGGTTCTTAGACTTCCATGGGATGTTATAGCAGCGTGATAGCGTCTTAAAAGCAACTACTCAGCAGTGGTGAGGGAGGCACAGAACTGTACCAGTTTCTCCTGGATTTTCCATGAACACTGATTTCTTGTTGTGTTTTTCATTTACTTGTTTTAATTACAATTTCTATACATAGTGTTACATCCTAAAATGTTTGTTTTCCAAATGATTTTCCATTTTAAAGAGACTAAATAAAGGATCTGACTGAGCTGTACTTGTGGGAATTCCTAGATCTTTTTATAGGAAGTTATTTTTGTTCGATGGATTTAAAAATCAAGTTTCCAGTTGGAGAAAATGACACAGACATGCAAGCTCAGGATATAGCTGTACAGTACCATCTCGCCAGGGAAGACAGAAAACTTTGAGTCATCTGGATATTAACTATTAAGCTTCTGGACATTTTAAAGTGCTAAGAAGAAAAACGTCTGTAAACCAAAGTTTTATCTAATTTTGTGGACTTTTGAGGGTAAAGTCATACTCACTGTGAGAGAGACAGCTCCCTGGTCTTGCAAATCCAGGGTTTTATCTGCTCTGGACACAACTCTAAGCTCTGCATTTCAGGGAACTGGCAGTTAGTTGTGGTTTGGAACCACTGTGGCTTGGGAAGAGTGATAACGAAATTTCTCCTATGTCTGAGTCATCATGTGTCTTGAGGTTGATTTATTAGGCCCTTAATTCAGGCATTCTTTATTTATTTCAGGAGCATTTAGTAGCTTGTACTCAGTCTCTTTCCTTCTCACCCTCTCTTTCTCTCTCTCTCCTTTTCTCCACTTAATTGTTGTGTGGATCCCTCTACCTGTCCAGTGGTCCCCATGCTGTGAAGAGTAAGTACAGCTACTGGCTATTGCTCTTGCACCTTCCTGTCCCGTGCTGATTGCTTGAGGCCATAAACGTACAGGGACCTAGGTATGATGCAAACTGCAGAATCATCCTAAAGTCCTATCTAGGAGGATGTCCACTGACACCTCTAGCTTTAAATATTCTCATCTTTTACTGCTGCTACATCTACGAAATCCTGGTATACACGTGCGCGTGTGCGCGCACACACACACACACACACGTTCACTCTCTGGCCTAGAAGTGGTGATATTTTAAAAACTAGAATTCTCAGGGGACAGCTTCTTCCTTCACCACCTCACTCACTCCCCACAGACACTTTGAAGGCTTTGACAGTATCACCATTTGCATGGACTCTACTTATTCTCTTATCCTGAAAGATTTGCCTTGATACAGTATTTACCTAGCATCTGGATATCAGCATCTACCGCCTTGATGTTAGAGTGAGTCATTAATCTACCATGAGGAATGACCAATATTGCTGTGTTAATTCTGCAAATAATTATGGAGCGCTTGTTATGGATGTGCAGCTCAGAGGCAGTTACAAACGTAGGAGCTATCAGCACTACATGGACTTTAAAGTCATGAGAACAGAAAACATTTCCTAAGTGAGAGAATGCAATTAACAAAAAGGGCCCAAATCTAAGCTCAGACAACCCCAGTGGAAAAGTTAGCTGAAGAGAACCGCTGGGACTCCAGCAAGATGCAGAAGGAAATCCAGGGGTACCTGTTGTCCGGAAGGCAGAAGTAGGTGTGTCAATTTAAGTTCTTTGATTACAAGCAACAGAAAACCAAAGAATGGACTGCAGTGCACAGAACTGAACAAAGTGGTCTGAGTTGCACAAAACAAAAACAAATTCAAAAATATCGTTAAATATAGTCATGCCAGTGTGTCACTGACAGAATTAAGTAAGTCTAAATATTTAAGGTCACTGTATTCTGTTAAAACTTGTATAACCAAAAACTTGTTAGGCTAGCATATGAGTAGAGAAGACTCACAAGCCACATGTTTAAATTATTAAACACTACAAACATAGCTAACAAATTGTCAACTGAAGTGTGTAACTTTTTCTGACTTGAACAAATGTACTTTAATATTAAAAAAAGGTGTAAAACATGATTTTATTCAAGAGAATTTTGGCAAGACATGAAATTTGACTGAAATAAATCATTATTAAACATGTTTAGATACATAATAATATTCACTTGTAATTTTATGATTACTATGTACTTATTAATATGAATAATATTTTATCTTCATTTCAGCAAAATCAAGAATTTGTTATAATCAGATATTTCACATAATGTTATTTTACCAAGATATAAAGTTTTGGTGGTGGCGTTGTGGTATGGCAAGTAAAGTCGCTGCCTGTGGCACTGGCATCCCATACGGGTGCCAGTTCAAGTCCCAGCTGCTCCACTTCCAAACCAGCTCCTTGTTAATGTACCTGGGAAAGCAACAGAAGATGGCCTACATGCTTGGGTCCCTCTACCTATGTGGGAGACCCAGAAGAAGCTCCTAGTTCCTGGTTTTGGATCTTCGCAGTTCTGGCTGTTGCAACCATTTGTGTAGTGAACCAGCGGAAGGAAGATCTCTCTCTCTGTCTCTTACTCTCCTTCACTCTGTAACATTGCTTTTCAAATAAATAAATATTTTAAAAGATATAAAATTTTTAAATAGAACCTTTCCAATGATGTAACATTTAAAGAATGTTTTCATCAAAACTGAAAAGTACATATAAAGTTTGAAGTTAATATAATTTCTCAAATGTTCAAGGGTACATTTTGTTTGTTCACAGTTCCCTTCAAAACATAAGACAAAAATGCAAATTACAATTATTAATATCAAAATAAATTAAATTATTGGAAAAACAAATTTATTTGCTAATTTCAAAAAAGCCTAAAAGTTCTTGAATTCAAAGCACATCTACCTGGGAATGTGAAAATTTAGTGTCTGATCTCAAACCTGTTTAATAGATATGGACTTAATAGGCACTAAGACTTGAGTAACAGTGATTGTGGAAAATTCCAGATGTTTTTCAAAGTCTGATGCAAACAAACACACCTACATACATACATGCACACACACACACTATGTTACTTACTACATATCTTTAGAAAAAAGAATCAGGACACAAAGGGAAGCAAGAAAACAAATGTCCAGTCCCACTGTGAAATGATAGCTCATTCTCTGCAGCCTGGAGCTGCAGCGTGGTAGCCCTGTGACTTCCATACATGTGGACACAGTCGTCTTTTAAGTGAAGAACCAAGACATGGAAAGGTGTGCATGAGACCTGCTTGTGTCAGTCACCAGGGAGAATGCTGTTTTTAGGTCCCTCTGAACTAGTGCTCACCTCAGGTGCCCTGGGAACCCCAAGACACTGAGCCCAGAGGAGTGAGCGCCACGCCTGGAGAGAGGAGTGGTGCTGCTTCAGTGACACCCTAATGAACATATTAGTATGTTCTAATGAAACAAGGAGATAAATACAGATCAGACAAAACTGTGAGAAAAACAAAAGAATTGGTCAATTGATTAAATGGGGCTAAATTAATTTAAGCATAGGACAGAGAAGTATCCATTTGAATTTGGCAACATGCAGGTCACTGGTGATTTTAGTAATATGAGTCTCACTAATGTGATGCAGAATGAAATCTCATTGAAGTGAACTGACTTGTGAATGAGAATCAAGGAAAAGAGACAATGAGATTCATCAAATATTTTGAGAAATTGGATGGCAAACAGTGAGCAAAGACCTGGAGCAATCACACAAGAAGTGTCTGAGCACTGCTGAAGGAAACAGTCTAGCATAGATGGAAAGACAGAAGATTCAGAAGTTAGGGCGCCAACTGAAAGAGCAAAGTCACTGAGCAGACAAACGCTAGGACTGACAGTGTCAGAGAAAGGGTGTGGACAGAAGACCAGGGGAGCAGTGTGGCAGAAATCAACAGAACAGGAAATGAGAACCAGGATTTGATGCTTGGCTGATAAACCTTCCAGAGACAACACACACGTTCAAAGTCCACTCCACCTCCACAGAAATTGGCTAGAATTCCAGAATATTATGACCTAAAACTTAACTCCTTTACAGTCAACAGAACCCACAAAGGATAGAAGGGCTCTCCAAAGAGACACAACATACAACAAAATCAGATTGCACTGGTGATGAACACAGGAATTCAAAATGGGAGTAGGGAGTGGTGAGTGACAATGCAAGTGGCGTGCTCCTCGCAATAGCAACGAGAAGGCAGGGTAGATCAGGTGCGATCTGCTTCAAAAACACCCAGTTAGAAGTAATGAAGAGACATGGAAATAGAAGTGCTTTGGGGTGTGTAATTGAATCAGAGTTGGGGACTAGAAATTGGAGTAATCAGAAAATAATCATAATCTCTAGCTTTGGTTTAGTACATTAAAAAAAGAAACAAATTGCTTTAATTCTGTATGCATAACATGAATACATTTTAGCAAAATAAAACGTATTTTCTAAAAATAGATTTTACATGATCTGTTAATTCTACATTAAATACAACCCAACCATGTTTTGTCCCTTTTTAATAGAAAAACATTTATAATACCAAAATGTACACTGGAGAGTAGAGTCATTATATGTGTGCATAATAAGTTTAGTTTATTAAAAACATTTTTATTTGTCTCTCTTAAAAGCGATGCCTCCACTGTCTATGCAAAGGAAGTTTTAGTAATCTAGTGAAATATAGCAAGATGAAACTTTCCCATCGTGCTGTTCTATCTCAAACTTTCTGGTTTATGGTGATGAGCGTGCTTTGCTTCCTAAATGAGCTCAAGTAATTTGTGTCACTTAAATTATCTCTGTGTAACTGGGAGATAAAATTTTAATCCACATCTAATTGGTGAAGCTTAAATTATTACATGTACTGTTGAGACTTTCAAAGTTTGTCTTAAAAGTTTATTACAAAAGAATTAAGGGAGCAAAAATGAAAGGCAATGTCAAATAGAAAAAAGTGTTCAATGCATGTATTTGGAGGAGAGGCTGTGGATGTAAATTATATAGTGCCATAGTCTGTTGAAACAATACCACCATTTTGAGCAGGAGAAAGTAAAGTAGACCACGTTTTAAATTCTTTCTTGAAAGTTTTAATTTAAAAATTTTGGATTAATTAGAGTTTACCAAGTTTTGCATTAATGGTTTAGGGAGAATATGAAGGATGCTATTTTTTAAGATTTATCTATTTATTTTGAAAATCCAAATTATGAAGGGGAGTGGAGAGGAGACACACACACACACACACACACACACACAGAGAGAGAGAGAGAGAGGGAGAGAGAGAGAGAGAATCTTCCATAGGTCAGGCCAAAGCTAGGAGCCCAAAACTCCATCTGGGTCTCCAGGTGAGTGACAGGGACGCAAGCACTTGACTCAACCTTTACTGTTTTCCAAGGTGTATTTACAGGAAGCTGCATTAGAAATGGAACAGCCTAGACTTAAATTGGTCTATGCTGGACCACCAAATCGTAAAGGATTCCAGCGTCACATGTGGCAGCTTAGCTGACTATGCCAGAAAGCTATCACAAATTTACATTTTCATTCTAAAAACTTTAAAGAATATTCTACCACGTTTTAACTAAACTTTATTTTATTTAGACTTATGAGACATTGACAATATAGATCAACAAGCTCTCATATACCCTGCAGCCTCTTCTCCTATTATTAACATGTAATGTGACCAGGATATTTTAATTACAAGCAATAAACCAGTATTTCTACATTATTTTCGACTAGTGTCCACATTTGGTGTAGATACCTGTAGTTTCACCTGATCCTTTTTCTGTTCTGGGATCCCACGGGACTGCACGTAACCTCTACTTGTCAGACTTCTTTAGACTGCTCTTCACTGTGGTGGTTTCTCTAACTACTCCCATTTTTTGTGACCTTCACTGTTCTGCTGAGTATTAGCAAGATATTTCATGGAATGCCCCTCAAGTAGGACCCATCTGACTTTTCTCACAATTTGACTGGGTTATATGTTTTCGAGGCTATCATATCATAACAAGGATATATAGTATCAGTATGATGGAGGGTGATTGCTTTTGACCTCAATCAGGACACCTATGGGGTGGGCAGTTTTATTTCACTTCACTGAAGTGGAGAATCTACACAAACTACTTGCAAGTCTGGGAAACCAGTGTCTTCTTCCTTACTTAGTTGTTTGGTCACTTATTAATAGCAGTGCAGACTTGTGAGTATTTGTTTTATATTTTGGGTTATAATCTAATCCTATTTTAGTTGTTGTTTGTTCTAATTAATCCAGCTGTAGCCATTTGGCTCTCCCACATTCTCTCATGTCCCTGTGGGCTTGTTTCCTCATGAACATGTCCTTACCTTTGATATTTCAAGAGGCTCTAGGATTATCTTGCCTGCATCCTAGAATCAGCTATTTCTCCAAGAAGCCTTGATTGCTTTTGTTAGAGAATGGTGTTAGCAGCCACTATCAGACATGAAATGCTCATTGCTGTTGGATTGTCATTTGTTGTAGTACCTCTCAAATGGAACAGAGAGAGAATATAGTGCATATGCTAACCTGGAAAAATACACACAACTAAAAACATTTCTGTAGCAATCTAAACCTATATTAAGTTAACTATGCATTAATACAGATGCCTACAATTCTAATCCATTGCTACACAAATCACTCTAGGCTCCTTCCATTGATACTAATGAGCTTTTAAAATAGGTACAGAAAATACTACTTCTGAAGTAGCTAAGGGAAAAGTGGAAATAAGGCCTGCTCCAAAGGCAACTCCAAGTGTAGTGTGCTTGGCACAGCTTTTATTCCTTATGAGGGAACGTATCTGCAATTGCATATGGAGCGTTGTACACAGCAACAAATGCGCATGTTCTCATGGTGTAGTTGGAAGTTTTCCACTTCCCTGTCTGAAATATCAGTATTTGAGACACAACTATTTTGAGCCTAAACAGTCTTTATCTTCATGATCATTCTGTCAAAGGAAAAATAAACCTAGAAAGAATAGCAGGCATTCTACTATAGTTGAACTAACAAATAACATTCTGAATTATTATATTCTACCTTCCCTGGAAATTAACTGGTTGCTGGACATGGAACTATGAGTAGCACAGAAGGGTGGTCATTCAGCGCAGTGGCCAAGATGCCACTTGGCATGCCTGTAGAGCTTGGATCTGGGTCCTGGCTCTTCCCCAGACTCCAGCTTCCTGCTAATGCATACCCTGGGAGACAGCAGATGATGGTGCAAGTCGTTGGTCACTGTCAACCCCACAAAAGACTTAGATTGAGTTCCTGGCTTCTAAGTGTGATCTGCTCTGGCTCTAGCTGTTGTGGGTATTTGGGGAATGAACCTGCAGGTAGGAGAGCTCTCAACACTCTCTCTTTTAAAGAAAAAAAATAAAGGAATAGTTTAGTAGCCCAGAATCACATTAATTTAGAATGTAGAAAGAATAGGCAGTAAGAGTAATACCTTGGAATCTCAGTCAATGTTAGACCTCAGGGGTTAGGAGGCAGCATGAAGCTATTGGGCAAACCTGGGAAAAGAAAATATTTCTCAATAAAGATCTATAGACTAATGCTCCAACATTAACCAGTATTGGTGAGAGAATAATTAATTTAAAATAGTCAATAAAATAAATTATTTCACATAAATTAAGCACTATTCAAAGGAAATATTATGCAAGTTTTTACATTTACAAAATGTGTAGCCAATCTCTGTGATGTATTTATTATCCACAGTTATTTGCTGGCCTTCACAATCAATATGAGATATAAATATTTGGGCTATCTAAATCAAATCAGCATGAGGTAAAATTTAAATAATCCTCACCTTAGGAAAAACACAGATGTGAAGGCCCCTGACAGGGTCACAGGTGTTCCACCCTGCAGTAGAGAACAAGAGTCATCTGCCTGGCAAAGGAAAGAGGACGTGCAAAACAGCTAAATGTGACAAATGCCCCCCATTGATAAATATCCATAGAACCTGTAAGGAAGGGTTAGAAGAATTTAATAGAAGTTGGCTATACAAGTGGGCAGTTCAAATGCACCTTTATTGATGTACATATGAATTTAGGAAAGAATCAAATCCGGATTTGTTGTTTCTTTCCCACAACTTGCAAAAGACAAAATTCCTTGCCTCTCCCAGCCCTCCCTGTCTTATTTATCTCCTCTGAAGGTTTCTCATCTTCCAGAAGTTCATCACAATATACTGATAGACGTTCTTGTGTACTATTGCGTCTAGTCACTAAGACGGGAGGAAGGAAGAAGACAAAAAGAGAGAGAAAGTGATTACTTTCCAGGTTTATCTATTCTCTGTCTCAGCCAAGCAGCATAAAGGAAAACACACATAAACATGGGTTTGTTCTGAGCTATCAGACAACTTTGCCCCCGACAGTGACCAGATCCAAAAGTACACCAGACTTAGAGAAGGCTGACAGGAAGCAAATCCTTGAGATCTCAAGTTGCGGAAGACAACACAGTCTGGGAAAACTCCCTATTGTCAGCCCAGAGAGGCAAGAGCTACAGGATAGAGACTTAGCTACAACAGATCTACAGAGTAATTTTTATTCTTATTGTACGTGTGATTTGTAGACAACCCCCAGTGCCAACTTAAATAGTGTAAACACAGGTTCTTAGGCCATATACTGACTCATTGGTTCATAAACAATGAACAAATGGCTCATACACATCTGTACAATTGGTATTTTTTTAAACTTTTACTTAAGGTATACAAGATTCATGTATTTCATATATACAGATATAGGAACATACTGATACTTCTCTCCCGCCCATGCTCCAAACTTCTTCCTATTCTTGCTCCTATTCCCACTCTTAAGTTTTACAAAGATCTATTTTCAATATACTTTATACCCATAGGTTAACCCTAAACTAAGTAAAGAGTTCAACAAACAGTATGAAGAAAGAAAAAACAAAAAACAAACAAACAAAAAAAACACTGTTCCTCAATAATAGAGACAAGGGCTACAAATAACCACAGACTCTCAAAATGTCCATTTCATTCTAATTCATTGCATTTTAGCAACTCAATTAGTTACCCCTGATGAAGGAAAATATGATATCTGAGTTTTGGGGACTGGTTTATTTCACTAAGTATAATGGATTGACATTCTTAATAAAGCCTTAACGTTTGAGAATCATGGCTATCGTAGGACGAAAATGCTTTTTCAAAAAATCTTTCATTCAGGAAAATCGCATGGTTGCCACTGACCTAAAAATGCAGGTGTGTAGCAGAGGATGGAGCCGAGAAGAGAACACAGCAGCAAGGTTAGCCCTGCAGGGGAGGCAGTGGGCTTTCTCCCCGGCCCCAACTCCTACTGTGTAGAGCAAGGTCCCTGGCACTCAGTGATTCACCATTGCTCTAAAACACCCAGAGACCTAACGACAAGGCTGACCTGTCCTGAAGCTGGAATCACCTGCTGCATTAGTAACTAAATTCTTTTGCAACCTGAGGACTGAATGAGGGGGAAAAGCGAGGCAGGCAAGGTGAACGGGATTTCAGGTAGATTACTAATAGAATGTGGATTTTTAATTTCTCCTTCAGTCACTCACTCATAACGATTTTTGCACACAAAACCCATAGCTTACTCTTCATTCAGAGCAGTCTGCTATGACAGAAAGGGCAGTGAGACCAGATTCCAGTGAACTCTTTGGATGTAATACCCCTGAGAAGTTTCAGTTGCAGAGGACTCTTTGTGCCCAGGACTTGCAAGATCCTGGTGCAGAGAACTGCTTTTGCAAAGGCTGCTATCTTTGTTTATACTCCCCACCCCAGGAGTCAGACACTAACAAAAGGCCTCCTTATTTGATCACTGGGTCCTTTGATCTCAGTGTGCTTGGTGCCAGTGTCTTGCCATCCTCCCGAGGGCAGTCTGGGGTAGTGCTGAAGCCCATCTCTTTGTGGAATTCTGCCTTCCGCCAAGTTGCAAGGTCAAGGCTGAGAGTTGGTAGTTCCTACTTTCACACGCTCCCTTTGTTTCTCACACTTGCCATTCTTCCATTTGGAAGTACATTTTTCTTCCTAATTGATGTAGGCACAAATATACGCTTTATGCTATTAGTAGCACAATATGCATTGTGCTCACCGTTACTCACTGATGCTTAGCTGTTTACCCTTTGCATTACTAATATGGCCATCGTTAGCTCAATGTCTCATGCTTTCATTAGTGTAATTGTCATCATTATCTGCACACCATCTCACATTCACAGGAGGCAATTAGCCAGTTCATTGGATCAAGGTACACAGACAAAATGATTAATTAAGTTTCCTGAGTTATCTTTGACTGTCTATACTGGTCAAGATAGAATGGGTCCCCAAGGAGAGTGGCACAACCAAGCAGTTAGAAGATTCCATGGGTTTGGATCATCTGAGTCAATGACAGATGTGCTGAGCGTGACAAACAGGTCTAACACATCCGTGTCTCTTGCTGATTGTGCAGCCTGTGTGCTAGGTATGGAAAGTCACAGGAAACAAATTGTTGGACACGTCTTATCCTACAGTGGCAAAATAGTGCTGCTGCTGCTAGGAATGATTAAACAGAGAGCTGCATCCATGTTAACAGGAGAGCTTCCACTTGTGCAACACTCTGTGAGTTCCAGCATCGGTATGGTTGCCGATGCAACAAACCTACATGGGAAGCAGGAAGGCTTGAACAAGAGTGCCAAAGCACAGAGCTCATCTTCAGCAGGAAGCAAAATTCAACTAAGGCCCATGTCTCTATCAAACTCACCTTCTTCTCACTGTGCTGCAATCTTACTGCTTGAAAGATAGCTGAATTGCTGCTGAATCTGGAAAGATATTCTTGATTTTCTCTTTCCTTAATCAAATTCCTGTCATCTCCAAGTTCAGGATAATTATGTTACCTATTCGAACAATGTGTCTCCAAAGAAACTGCAAAGTGTTTCCAGCATTTGAGACTGCACTATGTCTAAATAATTGTCTCATTCTAAATTAATTTTAACATTCTTCTTACAGACACACACACACATCTAAACCAGAGATCTTTTTGCCCCCGTGGATCTCCCTGGAGTATTTGTTTCCATTTGAAAAATGTCACAGTGGCAGGCATCATAACCTGATTATTAATTGCCCTTAATAGAATGGAGTGAGGGCTTGTGTCCCAGGGGACATGAAGGTAGCCATGTGTCTCTCAGGCAGCAGGAACCAGCCTGCATGGAGTGCTTCCTCTTCTAACCAGCCCGACCTTTCCCAGGAAGAAGAGGTTTCAAGTTAATCCACCCATGGATCTACTCTGTAACTTCCACATAAACAGTAAAACCACCTTGGCTTTCTGTTTATAAGCAGGAGCCACCTGTGGCTGCTGGTGGCCCAGATCTGACCGCCACTTACATTAATCCACTGAGCTTAAGACAGGAAGGGAAGGGGGAGCCAGGAGACAGGAGTTTTACAAATTGACTCAACATGAAAAGGAGGTTAATAGGAAGAGTGGAAAAGGGAGAGAGAAAGAGCCCCATCCTTGAGCTCCCTCCCCTTTGCCTTTGACTTTCAGCATCTGTTTCACCTTCTCAAGGAAGAAATGCACCCCTGTTTCAGATCCTCTTGACACCGTTTCTGGCTCCATGACATTCACTGACTGCCGAGGTCAGGTGTAGAGCTTTGCCATGAAGTTCGATTAAAAGAACATCGGGTCAATGATTTTTTTTGCACTTTCCTTATCATAGATTCTTCTTTTGTTTTGTTTTCTTGTGTGTGTGTGTGTGTTTAATTCAGATGTAATTTTGCACATAGTTATCAGGTATGACAAGATGTATGATACATGTATGAATGGAGGGACATGCTCAATGCTTGGATTGGATCACGGCACTAGAGTGAGTTTGTGTGCAACGTGAGCAGAGGTCCCCTTGGGGCTTGCAGCAAGCAATTCCAGGCTCTCCGAGGCCCAAGGTCACCTCCTGGATGAGCACAGGCATTGCTTCTGTGATTTCCTGTATGGGAGGGTTTTGGTGTGCTCCTCATAGGAGCCCTAGTCACGTGTGTGCACCCACTTCTCTTGTGCAGAATTCTAGAACATGTGTCACCGTGGAAAGTGCACTGAATACACTGATCACAGCACTGACATCACTCACCAGCCATGTGACTCATCTATTAACTTGTCTAAGTCCTAGCCACTTCTGGAAAATGAAGATAACTGTGCCAGTGCCCTCCACCTCAAAGACTGGTGTGCTCCTGCAGGGAAGATCACTCAGCAGAAGCAGTCACCTGCTGCTGTGGATTCGTTCTGAGAGGAGGAGCACAATGGGGGCAAGAGGCATGGAGTCACCACACAGACCCCGGGAGTCGGGCGAAAGCAGGCCAGAGGCAAGCAGCTCGCAGACTCATTTATTTCAGTAGGTACAGCAGCTTATATAGCCTAGGCAGCCAACCCAGTCAAGGGGCGGTCTATGCCCTAACCAGTCACTGCCTGGCAGTGACTCCTTTGCCAGGGGGTTCCAAACCATTCCTGAGTAACTGATGCTCATCTGCCAGTGGCCATCTTGGTGTAGCCTTCTTATTCTACCACAGTAATGCACTCTAAGACACTGAGTAATCCTAGCATGGGGTCTGCATGTGTATGCGTTTATTTGGCTAGTCAACCATTTAGCAAACATTAACTCAATGTTGATATGCAATATACTCTCTAGGGACTGTGGCCTTTAAGGACCTACCATCTTGGGGGAGAACAGTGTGTGTGTGAGAAGAGATACGAAGCCTTACTTCCTCATGCTGGCCACTCTTATAGTGCTTGGGGTTTAGTTTTAATTTTCATCAACACCACCAGCACAGTGGCCTTGATGATATCTGGTGCTAAACCAAATTCTTGCAGCCCATTCAGTCTTGGCGGTTATGGGAGATGCATGATGGGAACCATCTCTCAGACACTTTCCCAGACTTCCTTGCCCAGCGAAATTCTACTCAGGCCTGCCCAGGACTCAACCACCAGCCAGAGTCACAGTAGACCTTTCTCAACTAACAGGGGTGAGTCAGAGTCTGTGGAGGGCACTTGACAGTTCAAGGGCAGGAAACACGAAGCAGAACCTGATTTCATGTCGTCGCACAGCACCCAGTTCCCAGATGTCAGGACCCAAGCCATCCAAGACCCAGAAGGATAATGCTCAATGAAAACAGGAATTATTTGAAACAGTTAAGGCTCAGAAAACTATTCCTTCCAAACCATTTTCCTTTTAAAGACTGTAAGAAATCTTATTTATAGTGTTTAATTTCACTTCTCATTTTATTAACATGACTGAGGTAGTATTTTTCCTTTTCTGTTATAACCTGCTGATTTCTGAGGCTGTATTATTTTATGATGCATCCTTTAATTTTTTTCTATTATTTCACACTGAGTTTAATAGGTTTTTAGAAAATTTCCGTTTCTTTCTCAAAAAAAGATTTCTTCCTTGGGAAGATTTTCTTTGGTGCATTTCCAGCTGAGGCAGAGTCTCGTAAGCGATATCAAAGGTGGTTAGCTCTCTGTTCTCCCCATAGGTCTATGGAGACGAGCTTTTAATATTTATTTCTAAGGGCTGTTTTCTCTGTTTATACCCTGCTGTTGAAATGAGCAGCTCAATAAACTTCCTAATGAAGGTGGTTGAAGCATTTCCTTTTGCTTTCATTGCTATTGCCTTTGAGATGACAGTGCGGTAAACAGTTTCTGGGCTTTTAAAACTTTCTGTGAACTTGAAATGCCCTAGTAAATAATCCTGAAATCAGCAATTGACATAAAGAGTCACTGAGCTTAGAATTACACTGTTTTTAGCAAACGCTCCATGCTTTCAAGCTTATATTATCTCTAAAATAAATTGTCCTAAATTTAATCTCCATAAGGCTTTGGTGATAAAGGCTACATCTGGCATTAAGTTCATCATGGCTTGTGTTCCAATGCCCTGCAGAGCCCTGATCCTGCAACATTAAATCTGTGCTTCACCGAAAGACAAGTGCTCAGGGGAAACGGGAAGATTGTCTAGAGTCTGGTGAGAGTTCTGCTGCCCAGTTCCTTTCCCTCCTGGGTGTGTGTTATTTCCTTTATTAGATTCCCCATTGGATTTGAGGTAGCTCAAAGTGCATTTCAAACTGCAGGCATTAAGAAAGTTGCAACCTTGCTTGTCTAGGGTCTTACATCATATAGTAGATGTTTATTGGGCTTAGTAAATCAATCTCTGGAAATACAAGTTGACAAAAAATATCCTATTATCCTATAAACAGGAAGGTAGATAAGCAGAGATGGGTTATTCACTGTGAAAGTGAAAGCATTATCCAGACTCTATCTATCTACTCATCCTCTATCACTCTATCGAGTCACCTACAATTAGTCCATCTTTCTTTCTATACGTCATAAGTTTCTCTCTTCCTACTTAGCTTTCTATTATCACTGACTTGAAAGGAAGAGTTTATTTAACTGATAAGTTTTTACTGGTATATCTACATTATTTGAACACAAAGGGCATACAATTCTCACACTATAAATAGTAGAAGTTAAGGATAGGTAGATGAAATACATAGTTTTTTAAATTGATAATAAAATACTTAAAATGAAAGCATTTTTTCAACAGGAAATACAAGAACATAGTACTAAAACAACTGATAGAAAGCATAAAGTGGTAGATGTTAGAATAACATCATCTGAAAAGACAAACACAAGGCCACTTTGCCCCTAAGAAGAGAACTGGATGTGGTAAATGGAATACTTTCCTCTGCAGGAAAGATTTGAATTCACTATCACAATTGGGAATTTGCACCAGGACCTCTGCACAAACCTATATGGGATTACTCCCTGCAGTCTCTTTGCTTACCAGTAACTGAAACCAGACAAGGAGGATCTGACTCAAGGAAGTCCCAGAACTTTCTGGCTTGACGCAACTTGATAGATTGGTCAGATGGAGCTGTCTTTCTCTGTTCCCTTCTCAACAGGCACTCCTGCTACAAAGGGTAACAGATCAAAGAGGAGGAACTGGGCTCTTGGTCAGGGATGGGGAAGAAATTGCTGACCATTGCCATAGACTCAGTTTTCAACTCTACAAAATTCAAAGCCATCCGTGACAACCTGGCTCTCATGCCACACTATAAATTTGTCCTGGAGACTAACTGCTATCCTGCAGTACACACACACACACACACATCCACACACACACTTTCTTTATTACAAAGCTTCTATGATGGGCTCAATGTTCCCATATCCTGGGCTCCACCCATGAAGTCATCTATTCTCACTGATACCAGGAAAATCTGCCTGAGTCAGATTTGCAAAAGCAATGATTCTTATTAATGGTTTCACATTGACAGAGCTCAAGATGTTAAGAGGAGTGGCTTTTATTCAAAATGTCTGTGTCTGTGATTCTAACCAGGTTACTAAAGATTTCAGTTTCCCACCTGTAAAATAGGGGAAATTTCATTCATTCACTTACTTTTCTGAAAATATTTATTGAGAATCCACCATGATGTTAGGGAGTATGAACTATGCAGGGAAACCTTCTACTTACATGACACTTACAGTCTATTGGGACAAAGAGAAGATCCAAGGAGAAGGAAGACACAATCCTGGTCCTTGAGGAGGAAAACCACTAGGGAGAGAGACACAAAATAAGTCATTATCTAAGCAAATAGGAACATTCAAAATGAATGACATCTCTTCTACCATCAATGTTTCCTATAAAAAATTATGAATTATACATGAAAATAGGAAAAGTAAACATGTAAAAAAGAATCTAAATACAGAGTCCAGCACTGTAGCATAGTGGGTTAAGCCTCTATCTGTTGTGTTGGTATCCCAGTTCGTGTCCTGGCTGCTCCACTTTTGATTCGGCTAACTGCTAGTGTGCCTGAGGGAGCACTGGTGGATGGCTCCAGTGCTTGGACCCCTGTGCCTGCACGGGAGACCCAGAGGAGGTTCCTGGCTCCTGGCTTCAGCCTGGCCAAGCCCTGGCCATTGTGGCCATTTGGGGAGTGAACCAGCAGATGGAAGATCTCTCTCTCTCTAAATTAATTAATCTAAATTAACATCATATTGTCTGAATGCCTGGATGGTATATACAAGTGTATTTCAGAAAGTTTATGGATTGAGAAAATAACTTTGATGCAAATTTTTTTTTGAAATCCACTCATAGTTGTTTTCTATTTATTTATTTATTAAATTTTTGGCAGGCAGAATGGACAGTGAGAGAGAGACAGAGAGGAAGGTCTTCCTTTTGCCGTTGATTCACCCTCTAATGGCCGCCGCAGCCAGTGCGCTGCGGCCAGTGCGCTGCGGCCGGTGCGCTGCAGCCAGTGCACTGCACTGATCCGAAGCCAGGAGCCAGGTGCTTCTCCTGGTCTCCCATGGGGTGCAGGGCCCAAGCACTTGGGCCATCCTCCACTGCACTCCCTGGCCACAGCAGAGAGCTGGCCTGGAAGAGGGGCAACCAGGACAGAATCCGGCACCCCAACCGGGACTAGAACCTGGTGTGCTGGCGCTGCAAGGTGGAGGATTAGCCTAGTGAGCCGCGGCGCCGGCTATATAGTTGTTTTCATAATATTCATTTTCCATGACCATTTTGACAACCTTTCATATGAGAGTGGCTCCATAAAAACATAATGTAAACCAGGTGTGTAGTGCATGGGCTATGCTATCTGGGTTCAGGTAAGCACAGCATTCGATGTTCCCACAAGGATGAAATTGCCTAATGACCCAAGCCTCAGCATGTGCTCCCTTCGTTAAGTGACACATGATTGTATATTTGGGAAAATGCAGTGTATCTCATGAAGCACTGGGAATAACTGGTTAATAAAGTTATTAAAAGCACTCCAAATGAAGGTGTCTAGTTAAGTGCATGGCCCACAGTAAAGTTTCACCAAACGTTAACCATGAGTAAAAGCATTTCTTTAATCGGTTTCCAACTCCTTTGCCAACCCCTCCCCAGGGACTCCACCCCAATCTTACCACCATGAAAACCCAACTGTCCAGTTTAGCTGGGCCAAAGCCTACCTGGTCCTGACTCTACAATTTAGTCTGTCAATCTCTTCATAATTTTCTTCTTATTTTATATTTTCTCCCCTTTCATAATTACAATGTTCAAAGCTAGAAGGATATGGGGTTATAAACAGCTTATAAATCATATAAAAACATTTGTACGTTAGATGAAACTTGTTGACAATTTGATTGTATTAAATTTTAAAGCTTTGAAAAATCCATCCTGCTGCTATGTGCAGAAAATGAAAACACCAGGGCCATTAGCCAAACCTGCCTAGATACCTTTTCTTTTTGCTTCATGGAAAACCTTTCGAATATTGAATGTGAACATCTTTATATTGGGTAAAAGCCTTCCATTTTCCCAAAAGCCCTATGAGGCTCTTTTATTTTATGCCTAGATGTCTGCATCCTTTTGAATTATCTACATGCCCCTCTGTGGCCATATAAGGTTGTCAATTCTGATATAGGTAGATAAATCACAACCTTCTCTTAGCCAACATATTTGATGAAAAACAGCACAATTTTTCTTTTTAAATACTTACCCAATACAAAATAAAAGCTTGCAGAGTGAATCTGAACTAGCTTAAATTTGGACTCTTCAGAAAAATTAGTAGATACGTCTAAAGAGATTCCAAGTTGTCTTAATGCCTATTCCATATAAAGGGGTATCCATGTGAAATTTCAGGCTCTGATAAAATTATCCAAAGGAAAAGCAAATGATAAGATCAACAAAGAAACATTACTATGACATAACATAATTCTTAAACAATTCTTCTTATTCCTGTCACAAAAATGCCACAAACCCTAAAACCACCACCGTGCATGTTGGATAATAACCAAAACATATCTTAGCAAAAATGAGTTTTTGAAAATAAACTATTGTATTTACAATACATGATCTGCACAGTCAGCCAAGAGAATTAGCTAGGCAGAATTGTGGTTGGAGCCATGATAGTGGAACTTGCTAGTGCTCTCAAATTATATTAGATTTTATATTGCTTATCACAAAGAATGGATATAATCACGTTCCTGGAGGAAAAATTCTTCATAGCTGAATTCAATGACATTTGGGACTTCTAGAAAACAAAGTCTAGGAAACCCAAAGTTGGGATTTGTACTCATGCTATTTAAAGGAGAGCAGAACCTGTCTGCAAACCGTTACTATACAATTGCAATGAGAACAGAAAGAAAATAAGAGTATCATTGTCTCCAATTTACTTAGTGAAGTGAGCCAGTCCCCAAAAGAGAAATATCAAATGTTTCCCTGATGTGGTAACTAACATACAGCGTAAAAAAAGAAGTAATGCATGAGAGTGAAATTGACATTGTGAGATTTGATTATTGTTTATAGCCCCTGTCTAGATGCCTGAGGAACAATGGTTTTTCTGTTTTCTGCTTGTTGAATTCTTTATTTAGTGAAAGGTTAAGCTTGTGATTATCAACAAATTGTATGTCATTATAAAAATTAATGAAAAATAAGAAAAGAGGGAGGAGAAAGTGTGGGAGTGACAGAAGGGGGTAGGGTGGAAAAGTATTATTACACTCTTAAATCTGTATATATAAAATACATGAAATTTGTTCCATTAATATAAAATTTTGAGGAATAAATAGTAAGGGCTTCAGGTAAGGCTAGTGGTAATCACAAAGCAAAAAAGTGACAGCAGGTAAACACAATGAAGTGCATGGAGTCAAAGCATACCACTGCAGAAAATCATCAAGTCTGAAAGGAGGCCACGAAACTGCCAGAAAGTAGTTAGCAAAACACCAACAATGAGTCCTACCTCTCAGTAACTATTTCAAACATGAATAGACTAAGTTCTTAAAAGACACAGGGTAGTTGAATGTGTATTTTTTAATAACCAAAATGTAATTACATGTTGACTAAAAGGAACTCACTTCAATTTGAAGAAACAGCTATATTTATATCAGACAAAATAGTTTTAAAGCCAAAAACTGTAACAGGAAACAAAGGAGTTTATAATGATAAAGGAGTCTATGTACCAAAAAAATTAGAAATATGTCTATAGCCAACATCAGAGTATATAAATATATAAAGCAAATGTTAACAGATTCACAGGGCCAAATAGATAGCAACACAATACTGGTGGGATATTCCATATTTTCAGTTTCAACAATGGATACATCATCCAGAAAGAAAATCAATAATGAATCATTGGCATTTACAAGGATACTTTAAATAAGTGACTAAGTAAGGATACTTCAGACCAAATGGACCTAACAAACATATACACAACATTCCATTCAACAGCTGCAGAATACACATTCTTTTCAAGTGCATGAAGAACATTCTCCAGGAAAGATCATATGTTGGGTCATAAAACAAGTCTTAACAAATTTAAGACTGGCATCATTCTGAGCCTCTTTTCTAATCACAATGATTTGAAAACACAACTCAATAGCAGAAAGAAAACTGGAAAAAATTCACATCAAGCTTCTAAACAATCATTACATCAAACAAGAAATCAAATGGAAAATCACAAAACAATCGAGATTTAGAAAATTTAAATTACTGGCACTAGTAAAATTGGATATTTTTATGCAACAAAAAAGAAAGAAGAGAAATTGGACTCTTATTTTACCCCATCTATAAAAATCAACTCAAAATGAATTAAAGTATTAAATGCAAGTGCTGAGACAGGAAAGCATGGAAAAGGCTCCGTGACAATTGGCCTTGGCAATGATTTTTTGGGATATGACCCCCAAGGCACAGCTAACAAAAACAAAGTCAAGCAAATAAGATTACATTAAACTAAAAAAATTCTCCCCAGAAAATGAAATGATCAAGAAAGTAAAACGTTAACCTACACAATGGGAGAAAAATCTGCTAACTGTGCTTATATATCAAATAAGGACAAAATATCCAAAATGTATATGGAAGTTATATATCTCAACAGCAAAAGAATGTAGTATTTTTAAAAAAAAATGGGCAAAGGACTTGAATAACATGTTTCCATAGAAGACACCAGGTGGTCATCAGGTATGTGAACAAGTGTTCAACATCACTATTCAAGAGGAAGTGCAAAGCAAAACCACAATTGGATGTCATCTCTTACCTATTGGGCTGCTGGTAGCAAAAAGTCAAAAGATAACAAGTGCTGGTGGGGATGTAAAGAAAAGGGAATGTTTGAACACCGTTGATGGGACTGTAAATTGTGACAAGCATTATGGAAAACAGCATGGAGATTTCTCAAAAATTAAAACTAGAATTACTGTATGATTCAGCAATTCGTTTCTGGTTATGTGTTCACAGGAAGTAAAGTTACTATGGCTACAGATATGTGCATTGCTATGTTCATGGTAGTATTATTTACAGTACTCAAGATAGGTGACTGAGCAAGGACATAGGTCTCAGAGCCATGTTGGCTCCTTGCCTGAGAGCCTATCTGGTTCCCCAGGGGACTCCCTAGGCCCTGAATTCTTAGGTCTGCGGGGTCCCACATGCTGTGTTCTCCTCCATCCCACCCTCTGCATTCTTTTCTAACTTACTGACCCTGAAGAAGTTTGAAAAGCCAGAGAAAAGATAGCTCAGCTCTGCCCCCTCCAGTGGCCCTTACTTGGCTTAAGCTATATAAACCCAGCCAGTAACTAAATTCTTACTCTCTGCCAGGTAAATTCTTACCCTCTGTGCATGGTGGCACTTAGCCACCTCTGAGAACTAATTTTCCCTTGAATAAAATCATTTGGGCTGTGAGTTCATATCCTATTTCCTCTCTATTCTGTCTGTTTCCTTATAATAGGGAACACCCTGAATGTCCATGAGCACACACATACACACACACACACCCACATACATAGTGGAATATTACTCAGTCTTAACAAAGGAAGGGAATTCTGCCTTCTGCCATTGCCACAACATGAATGAATCTGCAGTGTAAAACTTCATGAAATAAGCCAGACAGAGAAACACAGATA
Organism: Oryctolagus cuniculus; assembly: GCF_051225735.1. Lineage (NCBI taxonomy): Eukaryota > Metazoa > Chordata > Mammalia > Lagomorpha > Leporidae > Oryctolagus > Oryctolagus cuniculus. Next base: position 6,727,219 of record NC_142875.1, on the reverse strand, counting down.
CTAAGTGATCCCACTTGCTCCTGGAATCTAAAGACTCACAAACAGTAGAACAGTGTTTACTTGGGAGAAATCTTTCACTTATAAGATGAATAAGTTCTACAGACCTAATGTATAGCATGGTGGCTATTGTTAATACTAATGTATTGAATATTTGAAATTTGCTGAGAGAACTTAGGCATTCTTAACATACCCAAAAAAATAACTTACAGGGTATGATATGTTAAGTGGTTGCATGGCAGTAATCATTTAACAATGTAGACATATACCAAAACATTAAGCTACATATCTTCATTATGTATACAAAGTTTCACTTGTCAGTTACACCTCCATAAAGCGGGAACACAATGAATTACACACAGATAAATGGAGACAGTAAGAGTGGGCATTTAAAAAATTTTATAGAAATCTGACATCACCATAGTATTTGTAATGTTTCACAGAAGTCCTCCATTATCTGGAAATTACAAAAAAAAAAAAAAGTTGGTCCTTTATTACAGATGATAAGAAAAAATCTCTGAGATAATATCAACCATTTAATATTACAAATGTATTGAGAACAGGGGGTTTGGTATCAGACAGGTACATGTTCTGTCCTGGCTGGACCAGGTACTGGCTGTATAACTATCTATGATTCCATTGACCTTGTAACGAAGTGTGAATATAGTATCTACCTTAATCGTTTCTTTTCAGAATAAAATGAGACAATGTCTATAAAGAAATAAAGAGTTCATCAACAAGTTCCCAGAAAATGTATATTATGAAAAAACTGTATAGATTTCAATAAATTTTGCACTGAAATAAACTTATCTTTTAATTGAATTTTCTATGAACTTTTTGATGTGCCATTATATTTTCTATTATAGTTTAAAAAAAAAAAAAAAACTGTTACTCCTGGAAAAAAACTCCAGCATGCATATTTGAACTGCACCTACCTAGTATGTGAAGAATTTTAAGAGAAAAAAAAATTGTTTCTTTTCTGAGGATTGCTTACATGATCAAACAGCTTCTCTTCTTACGCAGATAGATGGTCTATCACATGAATACCATAACTCTTAGCATTAAAAGCATAATTAAATCATTCTAATACAAACACTGTTCTGGGAGTAAGATCACATTTGTAGTCCAGGGTTATTCTGAATGTCAAATGCTACATCTTTTGCTTTTTTTTCAAACCTCTGTCACAAGAGGAAAAAACTATATACACCCCTATGCGTATATTTCGGGTATTTTTCTTCCTAATCTTCGTTGGATCAATATCATCAGTGGCAATTTTTATGCCGCAATAGGTAATTTTCCTTGTCCATTTTAAGTTTAATATTTCTCCCTAGACCCATCTGCAAGTGTGTTTTATGGTGTCATTATACCAGTCCCTTAGTGAGATAGATGGCTTTCCTTGGGCATTTGAAGCAAGGTTACCCATTTGTATCATCAAGAGTCAAAACTCCAGTTTCTGTGTGTGCATTGGAAACTGTTTCCTGAAAGAGTTTCCAAAAGCCTCTTCAGCGCCCTTGTAACTAGTGGAAAATCTTCAACTCCTGCACAGAGAATTATAATAATAAGCATTTGTATTGTGCTTTAAACATCGAATGTCCCTTTAAATCCATTGTTTCATTCACTCCTCACAACCCACAGAAATGAGATGGACAAGTTTCTTCTCACCTGAAGAAGGAGTTGTGCAAGCTCAGAGATAACAGTGGTCTTACTATCAGAGTTCATTATGAGATGTAGACAGGAATGGCCCACAGAGATGGCCTGATGACAGCTGTCAGTTGTCCTTTTATCACGGATCACTGTCCTCTGAATTACATTCTGTACCCTCAGTCCTCTAACACATATGCACCTCTCTCAAGTCTAGATTCTCTCTGATTACTGGATTTTCTTTTAATGGAACATTTATAATCATTTCCTTTACAACATCGATGTTTTTGTTCCAGGAAAAATAAAGATTCATTAAGTTATCAAATGCCAGTAACAGTTTTATTTAAGCCAGTAATGTCCTCTTATAGTTAAAAATATCCAGACATATATTTTAAACTATCAACAAGAATGTTTTATTCAAGACAAGAAGATAAGCAGGTGCAGGCACAGAACAGGAATCAGCTTTGTTTGTGAAAGTATTTTGGATACTCAAATAGAGACGAGAAAGAAATGGATAGGTAATTGCTTATAGGAAGTTCGTCTGAAATTGAACTATTCTATAATTTACTCAAAAACAAAATTTGATGTATTTTCCCCATGGGAAAGAAACGAGAAAGTGGCAGAGTCGAGTCTGGACCAAGTTTCCCGACTCCAGATGCAATTTTATTCCTAGCCCTCTGCAGGGAGGCAGCCAACAAGTCTGCCTCCATGACTTAACTTCCACATCTCGCCACCGCGTCCCATGTGTACTTCAGGGCTGTCTACCTCGGATCACTGGTCTGTTGAACTACAGAATCTGAAAAGCCCAAGATTGTATGTGCGAGGACTGGTATTTAAGCCTGTCTGAATATGCCACTCTCTGGCCAAACAAACCAAACCCAAAACGAGGGAAATCTGCCAAGACAAACTCTCAAACCCAAAGTTTAAAAACACTGGAATTACCGTCGTGTAGCACTCCAATGTAAATGTTGTCACATTGGGCCAGACCATGAGCTTAGGAGAGGCCAGAACCACGAGAGGAATTGATGGAAAACCATTTGGTGTCATTGACCAGTCCTTGTTGACAATGGCAGGGAATGTTACTTGCTGCTCCAATATTTCTTCTTCCCTTCCTCCTTTAACAAAGCCCAAGTTTTAGCTGGATGTGCCACTTCCCATCCAAAGGAGTGAAGTGAACCCAGTCCCTGTCTGCAGTCACTGTGCTAAGCTGAACTCTATAACTTGTGGTCCAATTTGATGCAGCAAACTGCTTTCCCTGTCTTCCATCGTGCCTACCTATATCTTGTTTTTCACATGGCTGGAGGTACTATTTATAAAATTGAAATCAACTCGTGTTTTTCCCTGCTCAAAATTCTTTATTGCTCATTATAATAGGAAGGGAAAGCACGTTAGTGTCGCTCACCAGATCTTCAAACATCTGAATCTCGGCCACCTTCTTAGCAAACCTTCCTTTGCCATTGCCTCCCACATCTCATACACTGCAGAGTTTCTAAGTGCGTGAGCTTTCCCGCATGCAGCTAGAGAAGACCTTTGTCTTCACACCGGAGTAAAATCCTACTCCTGACGACTGCGATATCACTGCCAGCGAGATCCACTGAAGGGTCGAGATGCCAGTAAAGGTGCCCTAACTATGTACAAGGAGGTTTATGAAGCATAGCAGTTTATAACATGGTACAAGGAAACTTCCAAACTCTTGTGGAAAGTAGAGTTAAAGATAAAGGCCGGCGCCGCGGCTCACTAGGCTAATCCTCCGCCTGCGGCGCCAGCACCCCGGGTTCTAGTCCCGGTCGAGGCGCTGGATTCTGTCCCGGTTGCCCCTCTTCCAGGCCAGCTCTCTGCTGTGGCCTGGGAGTGCGGTGGAGGATGGCCCAAGTGCTTGGGCCCTGCACCCACATGGGTTACCAGGAGAAGCACCTGGCTCCTGGCTTCGGATCAGCGCAGTGCGCCAGCCGCAGTGGCCACTGGGGGTAAACCAACAGAAAAGGAAGACCTTCCTCTCTCTCTCTCACTGTCCACTCTGCCTGTCAAAAGACAAAAAAAGATAAGTTCATTTGGAGACACAAAAAGCTAAAATCCATGTATTTGAGTGGACTTCAAAAACTCTGCACATACATTTCAGATTTTTTGTACCAAAATTAACATATTTTATCTGCACTTTTTCCACACACTCTATGAAGTCAATTAATTTGTATTGGAAGACGAAAGCCAAGAGACCAGGCTGGAAAGATGAGCAAGGCTCAGAACAAGTCCCAGTAAGCTTACTATTTTTTCATCCTAGTAAGAAAATGCTTACTCAGCTTCTATGAAAGACTGAAGTATCCCTTGACCCTACCTTTCTCCCTGCTCAGAAGCCAATATTCTCTGTTGTTGTAAACCACAATACATGCATTCACATTTTGTAGCTCTTACAACATTTTTCCATAATTAATTAGTTCCAAAAAACTGCATGTGTCCTGTAAGGGAGAATTGTTTTTCTCGTTCATCTTGCTATCTTCAGGGTCTTCCAGGCAGCCTTGAACTATACATGTTGCCAACACAGAGTGGCAGCAGTTGGAAATTTTCATGACCTATTCATGTTCATACCATGATCACAAATTTCCTTTAACTTCTCTGGAGATTCCACATTCTCCAGCCATGGGGGATTCTCAGGATATCAAGATACCACCAAAGCCCTCGTCTGACCATGTACAGGAAGCTCATGCTCTCACTATGAACCCTTGCAGATACAACAGAATGTTGCTCAAGTTAGATGATGCTTTTAGGAGTCAGAATAGAATGGGACCCTCTTGTCAGTGTTATTTAATTTAAGCAGCTCAATTGACAGAATAACTGTGAAGTTACTCATTATTAATGTAAGTTTTCTATAGTCATATTCATCATTAGTAAAGATTTATAACATGCAGATTCCACAATTCTGTGCATGGGAAAATCCATGGATTGGTGTCATAATCAAAGGCAGTTTTAAATCTCTTCAGTGGAATTCTCACATATCTTTTCCAAGGCCTCTAGGAAATCCTTGACCTACCCACAGGACATCTGTTATTTTTTGACATCACCAGGACTTTACATCCAGTACTCCTGATCTACCAGCAACTCTCAAATCACAGCCACATGCTTGTTTCTTGCTTCCTTTTCCCTGTGATGTACTGAGATTCTGGAAAGAGAGAGAAGTCTGTCAATACTGATCCATGAATCCACTTTCTTATCTAGTCAGATAATTAAGTACCGCAAGTTCATTATCAGAGCTTAAGTGAGAAAAAAGATCCCAGAACGTTTCAGAATGTTCATTCTAATCACCAGCTTAATATTGAGCGTAGGTCAACATACGAGATGACTCTGCCTTTTGGAAGTTAAAATTATCATGTTAAGTGTCTTGCTGTTATATCTAAAAGTTCATCATTTCATCCTTGTTCTATTGTGCTAAGACTTTCAAGTCCTCAAGAATATCCTTTAAAGATAACTAATCATGCTTGAAATTTTAATCTAGTGTCCATTGATAGTTTAATTTCATCAGCTGATCAGATCACTTTCCAGAGTAGTCACAGAACAGATCAACAAAGGAAAGACAGCTTGGTAGGAGCAAGGAAAACAGACATGGAGGGTGGGGGCAGTACCCAAGGTACTTCCAGAATTGAAGGAAAAATAAGAAGATTTATTGATCTAGTTCATGCCACCTGCTATTTCACATAATTTATACATGTTTTGCTTTTAATCATCCTCAGAGTTAAGTGCACTTTCTTGATTTTATACATGAGAAAACTAGGGCTTTAAAAGGGGAGCTTAGAGTTTGGAATCACAGTCATAGAGTTAAGTATTGCACAATAATTCAGACAGGACATATTGGAATCTGAAACATACTCTTTGCAAAGCTTCATAGGGCTCCCTAGGCAGAGAAAAACCAGGTGCCAGGACAAAGAACAGGCCTGTCCAGCCCTTCCTATTTATAAACAACAGGACACATGTTCTCTGTTTTCATTAATAAATACTTGTTAAGCATCTACCGTCCTGAACGGAAAATCTATTTCTAATTGATGGAATTTAGCTATAAGCAAAAGTGAGAAGTACTTATTTATCAGGTTTTTATATCAGTGGGAGTGGATGTAGTTTTATTAACTATACTTTCTGCTATGTCTATAAACATTTCCAATATTGACAAAAACATACCACTTTGCATACTCTAGAGAATGTGCATATTTGAAAAACTGTATAATTCACAAAAGGTAAACAACTGAAATACACTTCTGTTTAAAAGAGCCATGAAGGGGATGTGCACTGACCCAATGAACTGAAAACATGAACTTAACAGTAAACACCTAGAGGGTTTAGGGTGAGTGTGCAGTATTTAAATGTGTCAAACTGTGCAGTGAACACGTACATAGCTTGGCTTTATTCACACTGAAATGTTAAAGAATGTGTGTTCGTGGATGTCTTAACTAAGTCATTTAGTTCTTTTTGAAGTTAGTAAATAAATATTTCATCTCACAGTTGCATTTGACCTAGTATCTGTCCACTTCTGTTATGATTGTGTACTTATTCTAAAAGATTTATTTTATTTATTTTGAAAGTCAGAGTTACAGAGAGAAGAGAAACAGAGAGAGAGATCTTCCGTCCTCTGGTTCACTCCCCAGATGGCTGCAAAGGCCAGGGCTGGGCCAAGCTGAAGCCAGGATCCTGGAGTTTCATCCAGGTTACCCACATGTGTTTCAGGGTCCCAAAGACGCAGGCCATCTTCCGCTGCTTTTCCTAGGTCATTAGCTGAGAGCGGGATCAGAAGGGCAGCAGTCAGCATGCAAACTGCCACCCAAGCTGGATGCAGGCTTTGCAGGTAGTGACTGTACTGGCTCATCACAGCACTGACCCCCTGAGTGCTAATTTTATAAACTTAAAATACTATTTTCTAAATTCAATTAAATTGTTATTGAACAACAGAAGTTATGAAGATGGAAGACCCATCTCCCATTTGTGTTTCCTAATTTTTAGTATATTTAGGTTCCTTGAAAGAGCCTAGTAGATAAAATCTGTGCTAGGCCACTACATGTATGAATGAAAAATAAAAGGGTTCAGGTGAACTTTTCTACTCATCTGAATATTTCCTTATGTTTATTACATTAACGGTTCACTGGAAATGGTATAAATATTAAGGGACTGATATCCAACATTTTTAAATATTTTATTTTAAAAATATCAGGTTATTTTCATATTTTTATTTTATGCATTCCTTGTGTATAAATTATCTTGAGTTTACTTTAAATTATATTGAAGTTACTTCAAAAATTGTATGGATTTTTTTAAAAGTTCTAGCAAAATGCAGATTAGGAAAAATGCTGTGCATGGATTTCTAAAAATTTTATACCAACGGCCGGCGCCGTGGCTCAATAGGCTAATCCTCCACCTTGCGGCGCCGGCACACCGGGTTCTAGTCCCGGTTGGGGCGCCGGATTCTGTCCCGGTTGCCCCTCTTCCAGGCCAGCTCTCTGCTATGGCCAGGGAGTGCAGTGGAGGATGGCCCAGGTGCTTGGGCCCTGCACCCCATGGGAGACCAGGAAAAGCACCTGGATCCTGGCTCCTGCCATCGGATCAGCGCGGTGCGCCGGCCGCAGCGGCGGCCATTGGAGGGTGAACCAACAGCAAAGGAAGACCTTTCTCTCTCTCTCTCTCTCTCTCTCTCACTGTCCACTCTGCCTGTCAAAAAAAATAAAAAATAAAAAATAAAAATAAAAAAAATTTATACCAACATAAATGGATATTTTATTTTAATTTTCCACAAACTTTTTGAAGGTCCCCTGTATTGACATCTTATAAAACATATTCATCCTCTGAGAATTCAAAATTCTTAGCACTTGTTTCTAGTAAGGCAGTCTCAAAATACATATCAATCAAATGAGGTGTTAAAGTGAGCACACAGAAAGCTAAAGACAACATCTGTTATCAGGTAAGCACTTTTAGCAAATCCTCAGTCTTACATTTCCATTGACAATTAGGATAATTTCTTTGTTTGAAGTCCACTCTGAATCCATTACTGATTATCAGTTACAAGAAATTCATGATTATACTGTACAATGCTATGTAAATAAAGAGATCTTGTATTAATTATGGAAAGCCTCAAATCTATCATTTTACATAAGAATTTTAAAAGAGTCTTAGATGAAATAAAGGAAAATTAAAGCAGTGTCTGTTTTTTAAAGACTTATTTATTTGAAAGATACACTGACAGAAAAAGAAAAGAAGAAAGAGAGCAAAAGATCTTCCAACTACTGGTTCACTCACCAAAGAGCTGCGATAACCAAGGCCAGGACAGGCCAAACCCAGAAGCAGCCAGGATCTCCATCCAGGTCTTCCACATGGAAGGCAGCTGTCCAAGGACGTGGACCGGCTACTGCTGCTTTCCCAGGTTCCTTAGCAGGGAGCTGGATCAGAAGCAGAGCAGCCTGGACTCAAAGTAGCACTCTGATAGGGGATGTCGGTGTTGCAAATGACCAGGGACTTAATTCACTGCACCACAATTCTGGTCCCTAGAACATTGCCTTAAGAACAGAAGTACAAAAAGAAGAAACAGAGCTAAGAAATATGTGAAGATAAAATGACTTTACATCTGAAAACACAAATTGCTTGGTCGTGAAATGGTCGGGAACAGGGTCTCGTGCAGGGCCTAGCACTGGGCCGAGCATGATCAAACTGATATAGTAGGAAATATTTGACTGATCAGTAAGGCAGAAGAGCAAAAAGACTTGGGGAGGGAAGCACTGAGTAGCAATGAACATGATAAAAGAAGTGAGAAGAACCTGTGTTGGAGAGTATCTAGTCATAAGAAATACACATCAATCCTTCACATGACACAATATTCTTAATGTCTAATAATATTTGTACCTTGTGTCTGTTTAGCATGGAGACACTAGTCAAATTCACTTACTAGTGTCTCCGTTTTACTTAAACATTCACAATTTATCATTACGATGTTCCACATTTGTTTTCAAAAGCTCTTGTAGTTAAGCCAATAAACCAATTAGACCAGTCTAAACAAATTCTTAACCTTTCGAGAATTTCCTGTATCTTGTGCATATGTAAACATTTATAGAATTATAAAAATTCTAAGAGTGAAAAAATGCAATTTAGGCATCTGTTTGTTAAATGAAGTTTTCTTAATTTTCCATTTCCACAAGTTTCATACACATTTTCATGGAGATCAGTTAAAAAGAAGACAGTGTGCATATCTCATGTGAACTATAAATTGTTATAGACACCCAATTCCAATGTTTATTTACAGTAAAAGTCTATTAATATGCTGTCACTCAATTGAAGAATCCATCATGAAGGACAAAAAAACTAATTTTCTTGAAAAAAGATCTGGTTAAACAAAGTTGTATAGAAACACACATACCTGTGTATATACCTTCACAGATCTTGCTAAATATTAAAGAATACTTTCTCTAAGAGATAAATTAACAAGTCCAAAATAAAAACAAAAAATATTAAATATGCTATGTGTTATTTTGATTTGTTCTGTGTTCTTAATTTTACTCAGTATCACTACATCTGCAATTTTTATTCCCAGTGCTGGAGATCAGGGAGAGTACTTCTGTCCCAACAATGACAAGGACTCTGGTTTCCTATAAAGAATGTTTAAAGAGCACACACTATAAACAAATGTGCACTGTTTATTGATACAAGGCAAAGCCCTTTAAGCATTCTCCCATCTCTCCTTAATGCTCAGCCCCGCCCTACCACTATCATCTATAATCAGGATCGAATACATGACATTAAATTCTTGAAAGTTTCTTGAAGCCTTGTTTTTGTCCTTAAAGCTTGTGTAAATTTCAAATTTTCGGTTAAAATTTTACCATGAGTGTTTTCATAGGAATGATTTTTCCAACCTCTGAATCTTCTAGGAAGACACAGAATGTTGATCCTATGGCTCTGAGGATACCTGGCATGCTATGTCACAAACTGCCAGCTTAGCCCAAGAGTTGTTTCTATAAGGACAAAAAATCAATTCCCAGTCAGCTACCTGAAGTGTACAAAGAGTTGTCCTCTGTAAACTCGCATTCTTCCACGTTACCTACTTCCTACTTACCTTCCTAGTGGGGAGTGGGGAAAATACTGGGTAGCAGCTATTAGTGAGAAGAGATCCTTGTCCTTTTAGCTCCCCATACATGCAGATTTCCAAGGGAGAGAAGAGTAGAGCAACATCATCTCAAAGGAAAAGCCGAGAGGGTAACAAAGATCCACACAGAAGTACTCAGGCTTCTGATTTGACTGCAAAAGCTTTCGATTTCTCCCCATTTGTAATTTTCAGTTATAATTTCTTAGCTCAAAGCCACTAGTTATTTCTCTTAAAGGTTGGATTATGACCACCGTCATACCCCCATGTCTTGAATGTTCTTCTGTTAAGACAGGGAGCTTCACATCTAATCAGAGACATTGTTTTCTGCAGTAGCAAAATCAACTCCATTTGAAAGCACTCTTGCCTAGAGTTTTAGGAAATCAATCCTCAGTTACCGCTACAGTTTCCAAGCATCTTCCTGGGTGCCACTCTTAGCTTGACTCCTAATGTTTTTCTTCTCTTTGAGGGCATTTCTAGAATGTACCAGTTCGGATAAGGTCATGGTTTGATAAGGTTTAAGGCAAGACGGTGTACATAGCAGATATAGTGAAAAAACCCAATTCTAGGGATGAATATTGTGACACAGCAGGTTGAACAGCCCGTTTGAGTCCTGGCTGCTCTGCTTCCAGTCCAGCTCCCTGCTAATGTGGCTGGGAAAGCAGCAGGTTATGGTTCAAGTACTTGGGTCGATGCCACCAATATGGGTGAGACAAAGAATAAAGTCTGTTTATTTTGAAGCTGACAAAAAATAATACAATACTTTGAGTATTATGTTGTTCATATTTATGACCACATTATTATATAATTGCTTCCATATTTAAAATCTTCTTCAAAAAAAAGTCCAAAAAGAAAAAAAAGTCACAGTCTATTTTTAAATTGTTTTATGTATTTGAAAGAGAAGGACAGAGTGAGACAGATCATCCATCCATCCACTAGTTCACTCCCCAAATGCTTGCAACAGCCGGGCTGGTCCAGGCTGAGTCGAAGAGTCAGGAACTCACTCTGGGTCCCCCACATGGGTGAGAGGGATCCAAGTACTTGAAACATCATCTACTGATTCCCAGGAGGTGCATTAGCAGGAAGGTGGGATGGATGGCTTCAGATTGGCCCAGCTCTGGTCATTGCTGCCATTTGGGGAGTGAACCAATGGATGGAAGACCTTTCTCTCTGTCTCTCCCTTTCACTTTCTGTAACTCTACCTCCCAAAAAATAAATAAAATCTTTTTTAAAAAAGTAAATAATTGGTTATATACTTCTAGTAGTATATCTGAAAGCCTTTGCATAGTATAGACATTTATATTGTTTGTAGTTTATAATTTCTTAAGACATTTATATGGAATTACTATGTATGTGCACACATATACATATATTTGTTATTGATTTTTATATATTTGCTTATTTTAGACAGTATGTTCTCAATTATCAGCTCCCTGAGTTACCAGGCTGAAGACTTATTTACAAAGAAGTACACTTTACATATGTCCTCTACTCAGTGATGACAACAACAGGTGGTCTTTGGATATGACTTCATTTATAAAGAACCCTTTGGTATATACGTGCAACTCATTGTTCAAGCAATTTCAGGAAAAAATATATATGAAATGATATGTTTCTCATAAACAACTCCTTAGTGTAACATTGGAAATATACATATTTGCAACAAGTCCCCATACTTCACTTTATTTTGTGCAGCTGCCAGAACTTGAAATTGAGATGAATTAAAAAGGAAGGCTAAGTTGCAAAGCAATATGAAGTGAGGAGAATTGAACCCTCCGCTTTGCTCCAAAATTTGTAGTGTAAGATTAAATGACATACAGGATACTCCCAGGTTATGCTTACCAATATCTTTTTAGCTTCCCCAACTCTAAACCAAAAAGTAATTACAAGTGGCTATATTCCCCTACAATTTTGTAATGGCTCATGCATAAATCTGGCTTTTAGCTAAAGAAACTTGTTCAGAAATAGTCAGATGTTCCTAAATGTAAGATTCCAAAGGCGACATGGAAAAAACACCATGCAAAACTTTGGAAAGTCCCAAGGGTCCCCCAACAGTGAATAAATAGCAGACCCACAGACATCTATGAGGCAGTCAACTGGGATCCACTATAGGGATTTGTGGCATCATTGGGTAAAACACAATAGGTCTTCACAAGCTCCATTGAAAATGTATATTATGAGGCTGCTGCATGTATTTCAAAAATGTTTACACAAAATAAGCTTATTATTTTTCATAAAAGGTTCATTTATTTATCTGAAAGGCAGAGAGGCAGAAAAGGATGGACAGAGTAAGGGTGAGACAACTTCCTAAATGTCTATGACAGCAGGGCTGGCCCAGGCCAAAGCCGAGAACCAAGAACTGTGTTTGGGTCTCCCAAGTGCGAGGCAGAAACTCAAGTACTTAGAAAATCATTTCTGCCTCCCCGGTACATTAGCAGGAAGCAGCATTACAAGTACTGTGACTTGAACTGGACACTCCAATAAGAGATGTGGGCAGCCCAAGCAGTGGTTTAACCTGCCAGGCCACAACGCCTACATGAAAACAAGTTTATCTTCGAATACCATTTTTCCATGAACTTTATAAATCTCTCTCAGCAAGAGCAGTACACGCATCTACACTCACAAGCACACAATCGACAGGACAGACTAAAAGACTAATAGCATCACTAAGAGATTAAATGAGCTAGGATATGGGTAATATACAAAGTCTACAAGAGAGAACTTTAGTCTTGATCAGTGTATTTAATCTTGCTTGATGCAACTGGGACTCAGTCATTGGCTTCTCCCATCTGTTCATGCAATTACTTAATAGAGGAGTGGGTCTACATCTCGTGCCCAAGTATGGCTGTCTACCCTGGTCGCCTTCTAGGAGTCTCCAAACCCTCAGAGAAAACTATGAATAAAAGGAAAATATCTAATAGCAAGGAAGGCAATACTCCAAAACAGCCGAGGAAAACTGGTTCTCTGTGAAAATTTGCAAGTTATTTAAGATCTCTGAGCCTTCAGTGCTGTATCTGTAAAATGGTACTGCTATTAGCACTGTGAAATACAAAGAGTGTGATGATAAAATGAGATAATGTATGTAAAAACAGTACCAGCACAAAGTGTACTGTAATTGCAGAAAAAAATATTAGCTGCTGAGATGATAATGATGATGACAGCAATAATGATGGCAATGATGTCAAATCTTCCTCGGTTTGAGTTTCTAAAATATCATCATCCATGTGCATAAATCAGTACCTGGCACACAATAGATAGCCAATAAAGATGTACAGAGCCGGCGCCGCAGCTCAATAGGCTAATCCTCTGCCTAGCGGCGCCGCCACACCTGGTTCTAATCCCGGTCGGGGTGCCAGATTCTGTCCCGGTTGCCCCTCTTCCAGGTCAGCTCTCTGCTGTGGCCAGGGAGTGCAGTGGAGGATGGCCCAAGTCCTTGGGCCCTGCACCCCATGGGAGACCAGGAGAAGCACCTGGCTCCTGGCTTCGCATCAGCGCGGTGCGCCGGCCGCAGCGTGCTGGCCGCGGCGGCCATTGGAGGGTGAACGAACGGCAAAGGAAGACCTTTCTCTCTGTCTCTCTCTCTCTCTCACTGTCCACTCTGCCTGTCAAAATAAAAACAAAAACAAAACAAAACAAAAAAAATGTACAAAAGAATGACTTAGTCTTAACAGCTGAACTCGAGAATACCAATGCCATCATGACACGAAGGATAAAGCTCATTTTCAGGTGAGTGAGGTGAATCATTTCATCCAAGTTGGTGAATAGAGATCTCTTCATTATATCTTATTGTTCCATTGGATGCCCAGCCCATATTCACTGAGCTGCTTTGCATTTTATCAACATGACATAGGGACTAGATAAAGAGAAGAGTCTTCGTGGCCGCGCCGCGGCTTACTAGGCTAATCCTCCGCCTTGTGGCTCCGGCACACCGGGTTCTGGTCCGGGTCAGGGTGCCGGATTCTGTCCCGGTTGCCCCTCTTCCAGGCCAGCTCTCTGCTGTGGCCTGGGATTGCAGTGGAGGATGGCCCAAGTGCTTGGGCCCTGCACCCCATGGGAGACCAGGAGAAGCACCTGGCTCCTGCCATCGGATCAGCGCGGTGCACTGGCCGCAGCGTGCCAGCCGTGGTGGCCATTGGAGGGTGAACCAACGGCAAAGGAAGACCTTTCTCTCTGTCTCTCTCTCTCTCTCTCTCTCTCACTGTCCACTCTGCCTATCAAAAAAAAAAAAAAAAAAAAGAGAAGAGTCTTCGCATCTCAGATGCAGGTAGGTTAACTAATGCCCAAAGAGGTTGTACATTTTGCTCTAAATAATTCTATACTGAATGGACTATAAACTGATTTTAGCGATCCAAGTGGAGAAGACAGAAGAATTTTGTTCTGGCTGCAGAATTCCCATGGCCCTGGTGATGAGTCTGACTCACCTCTAATAGGAGAGAAGACAGTGACACATCTCCTTCCCGGACTTCACCCTGACAGCTGCTTAGCCCCTTAGTCCATGACAGAACGGCCTCTCTATAAAGAGGCCCTTATTCCTCACCACTGTCCACCGTTGTAAAAATTCTGTTTGCATTTATCAAACATGCCATTGTGTGCATGTGTCCATGATTACAGCTTCTTTTCCTCTGATTTATTTTTTACACCTGTTCGGAAGAAAACTATAGATTTGACAATTGTGGTTCACTGACCTTTTTACTCTCCTCATGAAATCTTTCCACAATGACTAGAGCAATGGAAGAGAATTCTTCAGAACATCTTGTGTCAAATGTGGACAGAAAAAGAGATGGCTATCTACCCGGCACAAATATATTTCCACCCTCAAATATTGGAACAAGTAGAATATCTCTGGTTTTGGAAGTACATATTACTAGCAATACTAATGTGAAAATAATAATGGCCAACTTTTCATGAGGACTGCATTTAATCTGCATCAGACATGTTCTAACCAATTCACTCTTCATCAAGCAAGTTAGTACTTTGCCTTAGGTCACTCAGCTACTTAGGAGCAGAACCAGTGTTCAAAGATAGCTGTTCTTCCCAGTGGCTACAGCATGCTGAAGCTACCCGGCACAAGTACTCAGGGATGCCAATCATTCCATTAGGTGTTGACAGCTTGACAGCATACAGCTCTTTCATGGCATCATGAAACCAAACAGTGTCTGTGAACAGGTTTTTTTTTTTTTTTTTTTTTTTTTTTTTTTTTTTTTTTTTTTAGATTTATTTATGGGGCCGGTGCTGTGGCATAGCAGGTAAGGCCTCTGCCTGCAGTGCCCGCATCCCATATGGGCACCAGTTCAAGTCCTGGCTGCTCCACTTCCAATCTAGCTCTCTGCTATGGGCTGGGGAAGCAATATAAGATGGCCCAAGTCCTTGAGCCCCTGCACATGTTCACATGGGAGACCTGGAAGAACCTCCTGGCTCTTGGCTTCAGATCGGCATAGTTCCAGCTGATGCAGCCATCTGGGGAGTGAACAAGTGGATGGAAGACCTCTCTCTCTGCCTCTGCCTCTCTGTAACTCTGCCTTTTAAATAAATAAGTAAGTCTTTAAAAATATTTATTTATTTGAAAGGCAGAGTTACAGAGAGCCAGAGGCAGAGACAAAGAGAGAGAGATCTTCCATTTGCTGGTTTCTTCCCCCGATGGCTGCAACAGCCAGAGCTGCGCCGATCTGAAGCCAGGAATCAGGAGCTGCTTCTGGGTCTTCCACATGGGTACAGGGTCCAAACACTTGGACCATCTTCTACTGCCTTTCCAGACCATAGCAGAGAGCTGGAATGGAAATGGAGCAGCTAGGACTAGAACCAGCACCCATATGGGATGCCAGCACTGCAGGCGGTGGCAGCTTTACCCACTATGGCTTTTATGCCATGGCACCAGCCCCATGAGTAGGATAGTTCCAGGGGTCAGAGTGTGACCTGGGTTATGTGGGCAGCTGACACTGAAAAACCATATTGGAGTGCCTGGGGTAGAGTCCTGACTCCATTTCTAAGTCTGGCTTCCTGATAATTTGCACCCTGGGAAGCAGCAGGTGACGGCTCAAGTAGTTGGGTCTTTGCAACACACATGGAAAACCTGTGGATTGGCTTTCTGGTTCCCTTTTGGCATTTGTAGAATGAACCAGTGCTCTCTGATTTTTTCTCTCCCTCTCTGCCTCTGAAATAAGTAAAGAAATAAAAATTTGGAAAACAGAAAGCTATAAAATATACTCCCTGTATAACTGTAGATTGAACACAAACGCTTTTTTTTTTTTTTTTTTTTTTTTTTTTTTTTTTGTAAAACTGCTTTTGAATATATCCTCACCATGGCATTCCACATACCTTTAAAATGACATGTGAGAAGTTATTTTGGATATAACAAAAAGTTATTTCTTGGTTCAAGCCGTAAGCCTCACAATCAAGACACAGTTTAAGACACCCTTATTCCACATCATAGACCTAGGTTGGATTCCTGGCCCCAGCTCCTGACTCCAGCATCCTGATAGTGCAGACGCTGGGAGGCTACAGAGGTGAGACACCTGGATTGCATTCCTGGCTCCTGGCTTCACCTCTGGCCCAGCCCCAGTTCCAGTCTCAGTTGCTACAGGCCTTTGGATGGTGAGTCAGTAGACAGGAGATCTATTTGTGTATCTTTCAAAAAGCAAAACAAAACAGTTATTTGTCATGATTGGTGAATGCACTTTTTCTTGTTGGAAAAGAGGAGCCATAAAATCTCCGGTGTCCATATATACTGTGGTCACCAGAAACTCAGAGGAGCTTGGAGTTAAATATAGTAGGTTGTAAAATTAAAGCTTTTCTTAGGATTTTTCCCTCCTGTCATATTCTGTGTTATATTCTCTTTAGTGTAATGCAAATTAATAAAATGCAATTGATTTAATGTAAAAACTTGAATTTTATTATCCATACGTTTTAATTTTAAGGTATTTGAAATAGAGGTGGCCTTTTAGACAAGCACTAACGTGGAACTTACAGGACAATTTCACATACTCTTTTGGTTGACTGAATGCTGGCGTTTTATGGCTTATGTTATTCACTGAAGGAGACAGACTTAATGTTTTCTAGAATTTTAATGGGCATAGTTTGAGTTGAGAAAAGAATATAATTTATTCTATCATCTTTCACCAGACTCCTCTGGTATTTCAAAGTTATACTGAACATGATCATTGCAATCCAAAAAGATAATAAGTCAATTATAAATTAATGAAAAGTCACACATAAATCAATCACATTGGATTATAATTATAGCCCTATTCACATCAGACTAATAAAAGAGTTGATCTTTGACACATAGCTCTGGGCAAAATTGATCCAGTTCTTGCTACCACATAAAGGCTTTGTGAATAAAAATATAATACACAAACTGGTTCTTAAAGCAGTATGAAGAATTGTCTGGCAGCATCGATCATTATAAAAAATGCTCTGTGAATCTTTCAAAAACCAGAACCCATTGGTTCATTTAAATAACAATGTAACAAACAGAATATTTGACATAAATTTCTTAATATTAGTATAGAGATTTCAACACAAATGACCAGCAAGCACTTTAGGATCTTGTAGATTCTCTAGGTATTCCTTCCAGCTTTGCAGGGGTGGCAATTACTGAAAATAGGAGAAGAAAGAAATCTTTACTACCTACTTTATTGTGAGGTAACATGAAAAAGCTTAAAGGAAACGGGGCAGAAAAGAAAAGCCACTGGGCCGCTCTTGGTTGTGTTTGCTTATACATATCTTTGAGAGAACTAAGATGCTTAATTTGCTGAAGAAAAGGGAAGACAAGTAAACTTTTTCTCCATCAATATTCATAAGTCGGTTGAAAAAGGAAGATAATACAAAATTCCAATATGTAAGGCTTTTATTATTATAAAGCAGAAATTTTGGAATCCCCGATAGAAAGTGTACCATCTGAGCTGGAACATAACGTTTCTTAAAGCATTCTATTGCTATTCTCCATATGTCTTATTTTCTTTTTTAAATGTTAATTTATTAATTATTTCTCAATATATTTTAATACTTAACATGAATGATGATAATTATAGGCCATAAACTTATTTTTCCATTTTTCTGTGACAATAAAAAGTTACTTAAAATAAGTAGGAAACAGCAGAGTCATTGAGATGTTTCCCAATATAATAAGGTCCCATCACCAGTTCCCCGGAGGACAAGACAGACAGAGATAATGGGAAGGGGAGAAGAGTTAGAACCACTTAACAATCATAGCAAATTGCATTCAGTGATGAAGAGATTTTTTTTATTTACTTATGTTATTTTTTACTTATTTTTAAAGAACTATTTTCTTTACTTGAAAGGCAGAGTAAAAAAGAGAGAGAGAGATCTTCCATCGGCTGATTCATTCCCCAAATGGCTACAACATCTGGGGCTGGGCCTAGCCAAAAGCCAGGAGCCCCAATATCCGTGTCTCCCACATGGGTGTAGGGCCAATCACCCATGCATCTTCGGCTACTTTCCCAGGTACTTTAGCAGGAGCTGGACTGGAAGTGAAGCACCTAGGACTCGGAACTGGTGCTCTCATTCATGATGCTGGTGTTACAGGCAACGGCTTAACCACTGCATCACAACACGGGCTCCAAGAAGAGTTATTTTCAACAGAAGATCATAGAGAGGCTTTTTTCTTACAGATGAAGATTTTTAATCCAACTTACATGTAAATTCTACCAATAAGTAACTTTGTGTACTTTTTTCTGTGTATAACACTGAAACTTCTATTGATTTTACGGAAAATCTATTAGGTAGTGATTTGATGATCCCAATTTTTGTTAGTCAACCAATGAGCCTCCAAATGGTGCAAAAACGTGAATTAGTACTGTCAAATATTGCTAATGAGAGTGTAAACAGCCATACATAAAGACAGATTGTAAAAAATACACAAAACATATTGTAAAAAATGCAAAAGCTACAAAAAGTATCAACCTTGTGATGCAATAATTTGAAGTTTAAGAATTCTTCCTAGAGAAATAATCAGGGATGTGTACGAATGTGTTGTTAGAATAAGTAGGTAGACAGTGAAAAATTGAAATAATGCAAAAATGATCAACAGCAGATTAATTAAATATGCGTATCCATAGAATAGACTGTTATGCAAACCCTGATTTAATAAATGAGAAAAAATTGGTGACATGAAAAAATGCTCATGATATGTCTTCGTGGGAAGAAAATCTAGACAAAGAATGATAATCGTTAAGCGTGACCTGTACTAGTTAACGTTACGTTAGCTGCTGTAATAACTACTCCTGAAGAAAGCTGTTTCTAAACATGTAAGCCTCCCTGTTCGCAGGCAGTCTTTCACACAGTCACTGAGGGACCTGTTCTGACAGAAACTCTGCTGTTTGCAACAGGTGCGACTCTAGGTCACTCTGGGCACCGGCTCTCAGCCAGCAATGACAAGGGAGGAGAGAGTGCAGAATCATCAGCCTCGGTTTGTAGGCCTGCCTGGCAGTTCTCCCATTTTGTCACCCAGTTCTCAGTTCCCAGGCCATCCAGGACCTGTGGTCCAGTTGTGTATCCAGAAGGAAATGGAAGAGTTAAAAGCTTTGCAGCACTGGTCAAGCAGCCTCTGCCAGGGACCCCAACTTCACCTGCACAACCCTGCCCGCGTGTACACACATGAATATACAGAAGAGCGCATACAAAATTTGTGGATAATAGAACTGAAAAATAAATTTATTTTGATGTCAAAAAAAGGTGAAGTCCACACATAATTTGTTATGAGATGCATTTTCTATGTAGCATTTGAAGACCCCTCATATGTATATATAAACATATATGTACACATATGTCTGTGGGCACACGTGCACACATATACATAGAAATATTTACTCGAGTTGTAGGATAATGCAGTTTTCCTTTTCTCATTTCTAATTTTCTGTATTTTAAAAATGCCTACAATTTGGATATTGTTCCTATAGTCAGAAAACAAGTTAAAATATAAAAAAAATGCTGAAGTTACATTATGTAATTGTTCTAGATTTTTCTTTTTCTACTAAAACATGACCTTACTTGAAAGTAAAGTTTTAATGTTAAAAATATCTGGCTATGGACAGAATATATGAACTGTAATGAACCCATGTCTGCTTTGAGGCTGTTGAAGATAAAATAGATTGATTCTAATGTAGAAATGAAATCTGATACTATCCAAAGGGTTATCTGTTAACTACTTGGCGTATTAATATATATTAACTAAGATATCTCAAGCACAGTGCCTCTGAGCCGATAAAGGCACCTTTTACTGGAGCTGTTCACCAACAAGGAGCGACTCTGTGGACCTAGGTCCCCCCGGCGGCCCTCACAGTGCAGTGAGGTATAAAGGGGCAGACAAAAAGAGACCGTTCCTCTGCGGAGATCAAGCGCCTCCCTCTTCTCCTGGACCCAAAAGTGCTGCGGTTTCACGAGGGGAAGAGAGATCGCAGCAGGAGCATGGCCCGTGCGGCTCTCTCCGTCCTCAAAGAGCCACAAACAAGGTGCATCTCACTCCGCGGGCAGGAAGCAGGACGCACGCGGCTCAAGCGTCGTTCTCGGCCTGACCTTTACATCAAAGGTCCCCGTTTCGGCTGCTTTTCTGCAAGGTCTGGAGAAAGGCAACAAGGTGTGAGCACGCGTGGGCGTGAAGGGGTCACGAGGAAGACGCGCGTGGCTTGCATTTACAGCACAAGCCAGCACGGCCGACGGGCCCATGAACACAGGACACAAACCACCCTGGGGGGACCTTCCTTCGCTGAGGCTTCTTTCTCCCCGGCGCTGCCAGATGGGCAGACGTCAGGCTGGCTCCTGACTTGGCCTGCGCGTTGATTCTGCTGACCAGGGGAGTGCTAGCCAGGCAGGTCTGGACTCTCCACCTGATGCGCTCCATTCAGGAGGAAGCCTGGCTTGTCTGGCCACCCAGAGGTCACCCCTGTGGGCAGGGCTGCCTCGCGCCCCTGAAGATGTGGGAGTGGCATTTGCCTGGCTGCGCTCGCTCTTTCCTGTGCCCACATCGCCTGGGATTGTGCACAGGCCCTGTGCTACTCAGCTTGCCTCGTACACATTCCTTCTTCCACTTGGGCAGCAACAGCTGGAGTTTTCTTCCCTGATGTGAAATACTTTATACCGTTATCACGAGTGTTCAAAATGTCCATCAGTGCAGGCAAAAAACCCACACGACACATTGGAGCAGAGGGTTTACTGTATCGGTTTATTTTTTCTTCTAATTAACACATGCATGCATGCCCCTTTAAAACGGAGACAGCTGAAGACTCACTGATGTCAAGTTTTTGTGTGACTTTGCGAGGTGAAGTCAGAGGGCGGCCTTTGAATTAGCCTGTTTCCTCCATAGGAGTGATCCTGCTGATAGTAAAATATCTAAGTGATCCGAAGCTGAATTCTTTATGGCACATGAAAAAAAAATAGAAAATTAAGGAAATTATATGTTGAAAGTTGCCGTATGAAATAAAATGTCAGAACCATTCTTTTAAATTATTAAAAACAAGTATTGGCAGTATTGTGCAATTTATTTCTTGAGGAAGAAAATGAGGGCATATGCATTTTTAAAAAGATCAGACTTCATATTCACTTATTACTGTCACATGTATTTGCCCACAAGCTCTGCCGTGCCAGAAACTAATTGACTTAGCAAGATAAACATACAGCTAAGAAAGCTGAAAACTACAAAAAAAAAAAAAAAGTCCATTCATATTAGCTCATTCAATCCGGAATTCCCTTACAAAGTGGAGTTTGTATGCCAATAGGTATGAAAAAGATCAATTTTCCAAGTAAACATTTGTCCTGCAGTGGACTTGCAGAGTCCTGCTTCTCTTCCTTTGGTTTTCTTGGCTGTTGGTATCGGGGTTTTCTTTCGGGGAAAGGTGAATCTGTACGTTTCTACAAGGGATTTTTGAAAGACTCCCAAGGTACATTTTCGGCACATTCTGTATCGTGATTAAATCCTGTCTACTTTCCATGCCACATGTAGCACGGAAGGCCCAGTTTTTCAGGTCTCTTCAATCACGGATGATGCTAGTGTCTGGAGTCATCAGGGACATGAATCTTGAAGCTGAGTTAAGCCAGAGTCAGGACTCTCGGAGCTAAGCAGGGAACTGGCAGCCCAAAGCTGCAAATTCTGCTCCCTGCTCAGCCTATGGCTCAGGCCAGTCAGTCATCGTTAACCGCTTGATTATTCCATCTGTTAAAGAAGGCTCTGTGAAATTTGAGGCAATATGAGACTTCAGAAAGAAAGTTATGAATCCAGGTCTACTCTGAGAGGTACTGGGGCAATTTCTTTAGATGAGGGAGACGTTGTAGCTCCTACTGCCCTTTAATTTTCTCTGTTGGTCTCTGCTGGAAAATCATGTGACGATCACTCAGGCATAACTCTCCCCATTGCTTCATTTCAGTGGTGATTTATGATGATATCTCAGTAAGTCATAACTTTTGTTTTGGGCAAAGAAAAAAGGTTTCATAGTATTTTAAATACCTAAAGTAAGTCATCCCTATCCTTTGAGTCTCCCATATTGTGATAAACATGTAGTAGACATCTGCTGTAATACCACACGTAATGATTAAAAAATAAAAAAGAAAACTGGAGCCAGCGTTCTGGAACAGCAGGTTAAGCCACCACTTGTGTTGACCACATCACTTATCACAGCAAAGTCTGAGTTCTGCTTGCTCTGCTTCCAAGATAGCTCCCTGCCTACACACTGGGAAGGTGGCAGGTGACGGCTCAAGTACTAACACACTGGGAAGGTAGCAGGTGACGGCTCAAGTACTTGGGTCCCTGTTACCCATATGGGAGACCTGGATGGAGCCCCAAGCTCCTGATTTCAAACTGGCTCAGCCTCAGCTGTTGCAGACATTTAAGGAGAGATTTGGGGAATGCAAGATATCCCTCTCTCTCTCTCTCTCTCTCTGTTTCTCTCTCTCTCTCCCTTTCTCTCTCTGTCACTCTGCTTTTCAAATAAGTAAATAAATCTTAAAAAATAAAAGTAGGAAAAGTATTAAAGGGAGGATCTCAGAGTAGGAATCAGATAGGAATATCTCTATCAACCCTATCTGTCAAATAAATTGGGTTCTAGATTACCCATAAATAGAATTGCCAGATAAAATACAGAACTACTTGACTACTTGTGAAATTTAAATTTCAAGTAAACAAAGGGACTTTTTGTTAAGTCTGTCTTAGACAAAGACTGGTACATATTTATAAAAATTAATGTCTACAACACAGTCTAATCAAACAGGCTGCTCTTATTTGTGCTGGCTTAGCCTAACCAGTGCCGCCTTGATTCCTGCTCTGATCCCTACCCCTCCTCATGAGGTGGCCTTAGACCCTTCTGGGTCTCCGTGGTAACACTGTGCTTGCAGGTCTGTCTTTCTCACACTGAAAAGTAAGGCCTCGGGGGGCTGTATCTCACCGGGTTAAAGCCCTGGCCTGCGGTGCCAGCCTCCCTTATGGGTGCCGCTTCGAGTCCCGGCTACTCCACTTCCAATCCAGCTCCCTGCTAATGTGCCTGGGGAGGCCGGCCCCTGTACCCACATGGGAGACCTGGAAGAAGCTCCTGGCTCCTGTCTTCAGATCAGCTCAGCTCCAGCTGTTGTGGCCATTTGGGGAATGAACCACGGGATGGAAGACCTCTCTTTCACTCTCTGTCTCTACCTCTCTCTGTAACTCTGTCTTTCAAATAAATAAAATAAATCTTAAAAAAAGAAAGTGAGTTCTCCCAGGCAAAAGCCACCACGTGCCAGTCAGTGGTAGCACACCTAATGTCTCCTCCTCATCTCACATGCCTTCTCTGGCTTCACCTCTCTTTCTCTAGGCAAGAAGCTTTCAGACATTTGTCATCAAAGAAACCAGCTATCGGATGAATTCTACCCTACAGTGTATGACTCACCAAGGGCTGACAAAGTTGCCAGGACTATTGAAATTATTTCATCAGCATTAACAATTGTGATTTCAAAGACTGGGAGTGGCTAACATTTTCCATTATTTTAGTTATTCGTTCATGTATCCAGCAAATACTTACTGCGCATACGCAAATACCTGGCACCACTGTCACCTTATGTTTCTGAGGAACAGTGATGAGCAGCAGGGAAGGGTAAGACTTGCGTTGCTCCTTCCTCATTCCTAAGTCTGGTTTCAATACCTTGTTGGCCAGGTCTAAAGATAAAATGATGATGCTTGTAAGGTACGTAGCTCAGTGCTTGGCCCAAAGTAAGGGATTCAACAAATGTCAGCTTTCATTTTTGTTAGAATAGATTCAAAAAAAACCTTTCTTTTGGGAACTTTAAATGATGTTACCATTCACACGTGTTTCTCGATGCTTTCCCGAGTGGATGAAACCGAGGTGGGGTTGCAGGAGGGATTTGTCCAAGCTCCAGGCTCTTGGATAAGCATCACTGACATGGAGAAGGCTGTCTGGTACGTTTCACATGGGAGGAAGTGAAAAGAGGAAAAGCAAAAATGGTCCAGAAAAGAGAATGATTCAGGAGCCATGGCAATTCAGATTCTTGGGTGGCATGAGGAAATTTCCATTTGGGAACCTCTATGCCTCCATCTGCAAATAAAAAACATCAACCTTGTTTGTTTCCTTGTTTGTTTATGTAAGAGATAGAGTTACAGACAGAGAGAGTGAGAGACAGAGACAGAGACAGAGAGAGAGGTCTTCCATCGCTGTTTCACTCCCCAAATGGTTGCAATGGTCGGAAGTGGGCCCATCCAAAGCCAGGAGCCAAGAGCTTCTTCCAGGTCTCCCATGCAGGTGCATGGGCCCAAGCACTTGAACCATCTTCTACTGCTTTCCCAGGCCATAGCAGAGAGCCTGATAGGAAGAGGAGCAGCCAGGACAGGAACTGGTGCCCATATGGGATGCTGGACCACAGCACAGGCCTCTCAACCTAGTTTTGGAAAAGTGAATGACCTCCACCCAGGTCTACAGTGTCTAGCCTTGTATCTATGTGTGTGAAAGGTCATGTCACTCCCCCTCTTCGTGGAGGAACGACACAGGACCCTGCGCTGTTCTTTTGTCTGCTCGGCCCTCCCCGGGTTTGCTGCTGGTTCTTCTCGGGTTGGCTACCGACCCTTCCATCTCCGTGGAAGGGTGGTTCCCCCTGCCGCTTTCCCCACTTCTGCGGGGGAGCGGCACACCGCTGGCTGGCTCTCTTGGGGGCTGCACAGGTGTTCCTTCAGATAGATGTTCCCGGTGCATGTTGTCTCTCTCCTCCTTTATAGTCCTCTTCCACCAATCCCAACTCTGCTACCCACACGCCAAGTACGCTGCTCTCCTCCAATCAGGAGCAGGTCCTGCTGTTTATTGGTTGAACTGGAGGCAGCTGTGTAGAAGCTGTTTCCTCCTCTCCCAGTGCCATATTGTGGGAGAGCAGATGCATAGAATAAGTCTTAATTCAAATAACAGTCTAATCCGAGTTGCTCCCCACAATTCCCCCTTTCTTTTTATTTTTGGCGTTGATACGCGCCTGTCTTCGGTGCCCCGCGGCACACACTCTGCTCTGCTTGCTGGAGTTGCCCACAGGTGCTTACAAGCCCTACCAATCAGGCAAACCGAATCCGGGTCCTCTTTTTGCCATGTTGTGAGGAGGTTTTTAGGCGCTGATGTGTGCCTGTGTTCGGTGCCCTGCAGCGCATGCTCTGCTCTGCTAGAACTGCCTGCAGGTGCTTACAAGCCCTACCAATCAGGCAAACCAAATCCAAGCCTTCTCATTGCCGTATTGTGGGGAGACTTATTGGTGTTGATAACGTGCCTGTCTTCGGTGACCTGCAGCCGCCCACAGGTGCTTATTGTCTTACTAATCAGGCAGACCGAATCCAAGCTTTCTCATTGCCATGGTGTGGGGAGGCCTTATTTTTCTCTATTTCTCTATCTCCGGGCATTCCTATCTCTTCTATTTTACTTCTATCTGCCAGCATTCCTATTTCTCTCATTTTACTTCTAAACTTCTGTTTCTCTTATCCCTGCGGCTTCCCGGCGCCCGCCCCGAGGCTGCTTCTCGGTGCCTCACCCCGCGGCGGCTTCCCGGCTCTACGCCGCTTCAGCCCGCGCTTCTCGCATCTGTGCGGCTTCCCGGCTTCGCGCAAGCTCCGCAGTCTCCGCGTCCCTTCGCACCCGCACCACGGCCTTCGCACTAGCCCCACGTTAACTATCTACTTGTGCCCCGCTTGCTCTCTCTGTGCGCGGCGGCTTCCGCGAGTCACACAGCCTAGCTCACGTTTCCGCCACCGGTATTCAGTCTAAGTTCCCCGGGCTAACCTGGCGAAATCCAACCTAGCCTATGTTTCCGCCTTACGGTTTGGCTTCCCGTCTTTTGCTCCTCGGGCTAATCTGACGGATTCCAACCTGGCTTACGCGTCCGCCTCTAATTTTAGCTTTTCGCCTTTTGCTCCCCGGGCTGACTTGAAGAATCCCAAGCTAGCTTACGTCTCCGCCTCAGCCTGCCCCCGCGGCTTCATCCTCCCTAACATATTTTTCTCTACCCGGTATGTTTCCTAACTTTTCTTCCAACGATATTCCCCTCTCACTTCTCCTGGCTTCTCCCCACAGTCCGTATCCGAGTCTAAGTTTCTTCTAGGTTTCACTTTCACTTTCAACCTGCAATCCGTATCTGAGTCTAAGTTTCTTCTTGCTTTCACTTTAAATCCTAATTTCTTTCCCACAGTCCGTATCGAGTCTATGCCTAGGCTTTCAATAGCTTCTTCCGGCACCTTTTCCGTCCGGCTTTTCCCTAGGCTCTTTGCTAGTCTCTCTCTCCGGTATTTTCCCACTTCTTCCCGTTTCTTCCCTCCTAGGTTTCCTATACGAGTCACGGCACCATTATGTCGCTCCCCCTCTTCATGGAGGAACGACACTAAACCCTGCCTAGGCTTCATATCCGAGTCACGGCACCATTATGTCGCTCCCCCTCTTCGTGGAGGAACGACACAGGACCCTGCACTGTTCTTTCGTCTGCTCGGCCCTCCCCGGGTTTGCTGCTGGTTCTTCCCGGGTTGGCTACCGTCCCTTCTACCTCCGTGGAAGGGCAGTTCCCCCTGCCACTTTCCCCACTTCTGCGGGGGAGCGGCACACCGCCAGCCGGCTCTCTCGGGGGCTGCACAGGTGTTCCTTCAGATAGATGTTCCCCTTAGATGTTCCTGGTGCATGTTGTCTCTCTCCTCCTTTATAGTCCTCTTCCACCAATCCCAACTCTGCTACCCACACGCCGAGTACGCTGCTCTCCTCCAATCAGGAGCAGGTCCTGCTGTTTATTGGTTGAACTGGAGGCAGCTGTGTAGAAGCTGTTTTCTCCTCTCCCAGCGCCATATTGTGGGAGAGCAGATGCATAGAATAAGTCTTAATTCGAATAACAGTCTAATCCGAGTTGCTCCCCACAGGTCATGTTTAAAGGTGATTTTCTTCTTTCCTTTCCATGCCCTTGAAGTATGAATCCTATGTTCTCATCTTGCATTCAAGTTTACTTATACTAATATTGGCATTACCTAAACCCATATTGAATCCCTAGCATCTTCCCAGAGACCAAATGCATTGGATATTCTGCTATTATATTCCTGGGTACATTCTGAACCATTTTATCAATGTTTACACAAACCTGGGGCCATCAACGTGGGGGACCCATATCAAAGTGCCCTGACATGCACATCCATGGACAATCTCATTGATCCACACCTGAATCCCACAGTCCACAGACAGCTTCACTCCTTCTGATGAGCCTGCATCCACACAGTTCCCACAAACAAAGGCCCTTGCCTCCGGATCCTAACATCCGCTTCATGTTTTCACTGGTCAGTTTTCCACAGGCCTCTCTGTCATCTCCCACATCTTTCTTGCTTGCTCACCTCTGCTATTACACATGTATACTCGAAAGAAGAGCATTTTGTAAATCACTCTGACCTCCTAACTAGAATAGAAAAAGCATGCCAAGAAAGATCACAGAATGAAAACAAAAACTCAGAGAGTCAGAGACAGAGAGAGAACTTACCAAAAACACTAACATTTGAAGAAGAAACACAATGGAGTGAAAAAAAGGAGACAGGATTTTCTTTCACTTTTATCTTTAATCTCTAACACAGTCATTTCTTCAATGATTATCTTCCTTTTCTCACATTTAGCATTGTGTGTGTGTGCTCTTAACTACTTAGAAAGATGTGCTATTGTTTCCTTTTTATGAGAACTCCTTAAGGTAATCTCTTTGTACTTGGTGTAGCAAAACCAAGAAATTAATGCCTTTTGAAAAACTAGGAATAGATCTAAATACCTCTTCTCTTACAAAGAACAACCAATCAACCAATTTATGCCTACACTTCATGTGCTGAATTTCATACTCACTCGCATATTTTTTAGGGGGGCATAATAGAGCTCTTCACATAGAAAACAAAAAACAAACTCCAACAAAAACAAGTTAACAGTAAAATAATAAGTAATTTTGTATCAAAGAAACAATGGTAAAATCTCATTAATGAATGTTTTGTATCACCCAACCTCTTCCTGATTTCTCTTAGAATAGAGATGTACTCTACTTTGCTATAATGCATGCAAATGACAAATTTAAAAGTGATTTTAAGTCTATCCAAATTTACTATCACAAGTATCTGCTACTTTTTCTTTTGTTAAAAAAGATTTATTTATTTATTTATAAAAAGATTTATTATTTATTTGAAAGTCAGAGTTACACAGAGAAAAGAGAGGAGGAGAGGCAGAGAGAGAGGTCTTCCATCTGCTGGTTCACTCCCCAATTGGCCAGAATGGCCAGAGCTGTGTTGATCTGAAGCCAGGAGCCAGGAGCCAGGAGCTTCCTCCAGGTATCCCATGTGGGTGCAGGGTCCCAAGGACATGGGCCATCTTCTACTGCTTTCCCAGACCATAGCAGAGAGCAGAATCCGAAGTGGAACAGCCAGATCTCAACTTGCGCCCATATGGAATGCCAGCACTGCAGGTGGTGGCTTAACCCACTAAGCCACAGCGCCAGCTCCTCTGCTACTTTTTAATATATACATCATGACAAATTTTTTTCTATATTGAGTAATACCCTTGAAATCAAATGCTTTGTTTGTTTTGTTTTTAATATGGATAGAACAAAACTCAGTCACTAGTATTAACCCTCAGGGTTCAGCAAATATTGTGTCAAGTAGGGAATTAGGGAAGGAAGAATGGAAAGCACAAAGGAAGGTTTTTAAAGTCTCCTGGCATGACTTCCTCACCCGTGGGTGTTAGAGTGGATATTTCCATTGATCTGACTTTGATCTCACTGTCGATCATTTGCCAAGCACTGACCTGTGTGCTGGAGATAAAAACAAAGGTTCCATTCATTGTCTCATGGAACTCTCAGCTTAAGTGAGTGACAGGTATAGTCACAACTTATTTTAATGGATGGGAAGAGTATAATTAATTGGGAAACAAGTCGTACAATCAGAATCCTTTGGAGTTGCTCACACACACTGCCAAAACCAGAGTCATTCTGTGCCTTGAGCCTTAGAAGGCAGGAATGGCTGTCACGGAGATGGCGGCCTCATGCCTCAGAGCTGTCTAAGGGACAACTCGGCTCTGTTGGAGATACAGGCTGGCATGAGGAGTTCCCAATATGGACCCATCGTCGATGGCAGAAGTCATTTCACTTCAGTGTTTCTCTGTAAGGTTGGTGATGAATTGTTATAAGGAATCATTTTGCATTCTGCGCTCACAACTGTTCAAACCATCTTATTGAGAGTATGGACAGCAAACAGTTGAATATTCTCGTTACTTTTCTGAATGTACATACAAGGCAAGGACACAGGTGACCTTTCTTCTCATCCCTGACCCATAAAATTCTAAAACCTCACACTCATCACAGTCTGACTACACAGATAAGTCCATGATTATTGTTCAATCTTCTGTGAACAAAATACTTGAAAATGGCATTTTCTGTGCCTATTTGGAAATCAGTGCTTGGTATTATGCTTTTGGAAATAGAAAGGTCAAGGGCTTTGATAATTTTAAAACTAAAACAGTTACAAAGACTACATATAGTTCATCTGCATATTAGTTTCCTAGGGCTTTCATACAAAGTACCATAAACCCTATAGCTTCAGAAAACAGATACATATTATTCACTCACAGGTCTGGAGGCTGGAAGTCCAGAGTCAGATGTTGGCAGAGCTGCGAGGCTCTGAGGGGAATCTGTTCCCAGGCCTTGCTCTTCACTTCTCTTGGAGCAGGTAATCCTTGGTGCTCCATGGCCAGCAGTGGTAGCACACCAACCGCTGCCTCCTCATCACATAGCCTTCTCCCTTCTTATGAGGACACCAATCATATTGGATTAGGTTCTGCCCTGAAGACCTCATTTTATCTTGATTACATCTGCAAAGATCCTATTTCCAAGTAAGTTCTGAGCTGGAAGTTCCTTCCTCAACAGACATCTTGGGAAATACAATTCAATTCCTAACAATACAGGATGCTAGTGTCACGGCTATCCCCAAATGTGTTCAGTGATAATTGGAGTGTTACGGTGAATGGCAGATATTTGAGATCTGAAAACAGAAGGCTTTAAAGTTTAAAATTAATCTAATGGTTACAAATGGAAAAAGAAGCCAACAATTTTTAAAAATAAATATTTAATAAATTGAAAACAGTATTGAGTGCTGCGGGAACAGAGGAGTTTTAAGTAAATTCTTAATTATGTTGCTATTGTTAAAACAGAGCAGGCTTCTATGCATTTTGACATGATGATCATACGTGGTATATAAAAAATTCTAAACAATCAATATTAGCTTCCTAGGGCTACAGTGGCATCTTCCACAAATTGAGTAGCCAGAAATAACAGAGATTTGAGCTCCTTCATTGTGGTGGGCTAGAAAATCACATCCAAGCAGTCTGCTGGGCCGTGTTCCATCTGAGACTCTGGACAGAGCCTTTCCCTGCCTCTTCCAAGCCTGTAGTAGTGATGTCCAGGGTTTTTTGGCTTACAGCTGGATCACTGCAGCTTTCCCTCAGTGTTTCTGTGTCTCTCCCCTTTTTGTAAGGTCATCAATCACTTGGGATGGGGACTCACCCCAATCTTAACTTGATTTTATCAACTGAGATCCTATTTCAAAATAATGTCACATTCACAGGTACTAGGGTTTAGAATGTCAGCTTATCCTTTGAATAGACAAACTCCACCTATAGTAGTCTATGCTCCACGTGGCATTTTTTTGCTTGCTGTCCCCATTTTAAACATAGTACTTCACCTGCAATCTTACTTTCCATGGTTTCAGTCATCTGCAGCCAGCTGGGGTCCACCAATGTTAAATAGAAAATTTTGGAAAATAAATCTAAAATTTTAATTCCGATCTTAAGTGGCCAGGCTGTGAGTCCCAGGAGGAAACCTTGCAGAGTCCACCTCTGTCCTTCCCCAGACATGAACTGTCCCTCTGCCCAGCATGTCCACTGCCGTCAGCCCTTCACAAACTTTGCAGCCTTCTCGATTATGAGGTGATGAGAGCACAGTGGTAAGTCCAGGTAATTCTTATTTTTGTTAATAATGACCTTGATTGTACAAGAATCGTGCTGCCGTTAATTTGGATATGATGAAAGGAAACCAGAGAGTGCTTCTTTAAATGAAAAGATGAAAGTCTGTCATAGGTACATAGCTACCGGGAAGCAAACAGAGGATATACAGGGCTCAGTGTGATCTGTGGTCTTAGATTCCCCTGTGGGTCTTGGAATACATCCCTCAGATATAAAGTACAGGGGTGGGGAGCCTACCACAAATACTAATATGAATTGCCTCAGAGTCAATCACTGACATTTTGAGTGATTTTTTGGCATCAGTTAGGTATTTCCAAAATGTATTTTTAAAAATTATTTTATATTTGAAAGGCAGAAACACAGAGACAGAAAAATCTCCCATCCAGTCATTCACTCCCCAGATGCCCACAGCAGCCATAATGGGGCAAGACAGAAGGCAGAAGCCTGCAACTCCATCTGGCTCTCCCTCGTGGGTGGCACCGACCCAAGCACCTGACTCATCACTTTCTGCCTCCCAGAGTGCACATTAGCAGAAAGCTGGAGCAGGAAGCAGAGTTGGCGCCTCAGCTCAAGTGCTCCGATGGCTGGGGCTTAGCCCCTACTCCAAATGTCCACTCTCTGAATGTATTTTGGAAACACCTTTTTGGAAAGAAGAAATGACTACTGGCCTATTTGGTACAGAACCTGCCTGGACCCTGCTAGCTGGGGAGAAGTCCACTCCCAGATTCTCTCTCTCAGTGCAGAAGAATCACCTGCTACTGGCTGGTGTTTTTTTTTTTTTTTTTTTTTTTTTTTTTTTTTAGGAAAAATAGAATTGAAATGAATTTTATTTCAGAAATTATTGTGATGATGCTCTTGCTTTGCAGAAATTGGAAGCCCTATGAGGTGCCCGCTGCAGTTCAAAATCTTTGGTGCCAAAATATCTTTCTGTAGGAATAAACATCTGAATATATATGAGAAATTAAGTGATCCAAGTCTTTAATATTTTTTTTTTTGACAGGCAGAGTGGATAGTGAGAGAAAGAGACACAGAGAAAGGTCTTCCTTTTTGCTGTTGGTTCACCCTCCAATGGCTGCCACAGCTGGCGCGCTGCGGCCAGCGCACCGCGCTGATCCAAAGGCAGGAGCCAGGTACTTCTCCTGGTCTCCCATGGGGTGCAGGGCCCAAGGACTTGGGCCATCCTCCACTGCACTCCCGGGCCTGGAAGAGGGGCAACCGGGACAGAATCCGGCGCCCCGACCGGGACTAGAACCCAGTGTGCGGGCGCTGCAAGGCGGAGGATTAGCCTAGTGAGCCGCCGCGCTGGCCCAAGTCTTTAATATTTTATTCGGATAAACTTTATAATCTAATCTTACTTTTGCTTTGTCTATCTAAAAATATTTTAATAATATCTGTAAAGCAGAAGAATTACTCACCCTGAAAGTGACATTATGATAAATTATTTTTCAAAACAGCATCAAGATAACTGAGTAATTTTAACATATGAATTATTTTTAAAAGATAAATAGGATGCTTTTGAATGAGTTCTAAAATTTCTTTTTCTTTTATTTATTTGTCTTCACTTTATTTGAAAGGCAAAAAGACAAACAGACAGAAAGAAATCTTCTATCCTCTGGTTCCCAAATGCCCACAACAGCCATGGGTAAGGCAGAACAAAGCCAGGGGACCAGAACTCCAGCAGGGCCTCCCACATGGGGGGCAGGGACCAAAATATTTGAACCATCATCTGCTGCTTCCCACTGTGGGCATTAGCAGAAAGCTGGCTTAAAGCAGAGGAGTAAGGACTCAAACCAGGCCTTCTGATATGAAGTGACAGTGTCCCAAACGGTGAATTATCTGCTGTGTCAAACGCTTACCTCTGAACTCTACAGTTTATAATAGGTTTCTAGATCATTTCAGACATAATAGTTTTGAAATTTCAATTTACATATTAGTTAGTCAGCAAGTATCACAAAGATGACTGATCTTGAGAATTATAACTTTTCTTACAAATTCAGGTTTATCTCATTTAGGGAAAGACACGAATCTGTTCTTTTCTCCTGGTCTGCAATGCCGGATGCTTCCTTACTAAGGGGTGGCTCTCACTGGATATCACAAGCTCTGTTATCAACTGCGTGACCTCAGGCAGCTTCCTTACTCTCTAACGATCTATTTCAAAGTAAAGGGAATTGGATTATATTCTTTTTAAGCCATGAAATGCAGAGATGCAAAACAAATCAGTTGTGAAATATTTATGGATAGTCTTACTTGATAATAACACACTTGGGCAGAGAAGTATTTAGACAAGGAGCTGAAGGAAAAAGGAGTAGAAAGTGGCAGAAATACAGAAGGCTGATTCAGGCATGAAAAATTAGATAGTGAGCCAGAGTGTCACACCTGCCTTCATCCTGGGAACAAAACACGCGTGTGACTAACCAATAATCCACCCCAACATTTACAAGGGCGATTAATTAACTGGGAGTGCATGATTCTTGAATACAAACTTGTTTTTATTCAACATGAGTCATGCAATACAAACTTGTGTTTTCTTGCAGACGTGTAATTCTTGTGAGCCAATGCCAAAAAGCCAGCAGTCTCCCATTGCTTCTCTTCTCTTAAAGGAGCAGTGGGAGACTGGACTCAAGAAGCCCCATCACTTCACATTAACCCGACTCATGCCACGACCCGTCCAGCCCGTGCGATGGTCTAGCATCATAGCACACCCTTGCTCGGTCGTCATGCCCTTAGGTGTCCACAGCTATTCAGAAAACAAGAAGACAGCTTCATTAAGACTGGCACAGCACCAAAAATCCGGATGCTGAATGCAGCATGCACAACGCGGTTGGCAGACACAGTATCTGGTTCATTAGACTTTCAGGGTGATCAGAGCAAGGAGGGGGTGTGTCCGACATCCACTGAGATGTGCTGCTCACTGGGATCTGCCTGCAGAGGAGAACAGGGAAACAGCACATCTGAGACAACCAGCAGTGAGGCCCTCGGTGGGGACTCAGATTGAGACTGCTCAGTGGGGCTTCAAGCCCTGTCTTATACATCGCCTCTTGGGCTGTCTTAGTCTGAGCTCATTGCTGTCACAGACTGCCACAGACACGTGATGGATAAAGAACAGAGAGTTATTGTGCTCCTGGTTCTGGACATTGGGGAGTCCCTGAGCACGGTTCCAGCACCTGCTTGGCATCTGAAGAGGATCTCCTTGCTGGGTGGGTCATGCTACGGTGGAAGGCGTCATACGGCAAGGAAAAACAGGCAAGCCAGAGGGAGCTGCCTTTGTGACTAAGCAACCCCAGCAATTACCCATTGATCTGCTGATCCATTAACCCATGAGGGAGCCAATCCATTGATGAGGGCAGAGCCCTCCAGACCCAACTACCTCCCAAAGGCCCCAGCTTTTAACACCACTGCAAGTGAACCAGGTTTCCTGCACACGAAGTCCAGGGGATAACTCAAACCGTAGCATCTGCTCTTCCTGATAAAACTCAGTGTGGTCCTCACTTTGCTGCATCAGGATTAGCAAAGTGTCCACAGAGACTCCCGCTACTCAGGGCTGGGCCTCAGCACTGAGGCAGATGCTCCTACCTTTCTGGACCACGCATAGGTTAACACTTCAGTCTCACATGCAAATAGGTAGCCTTGACTAGCTAGTTATTTTAAAGAATTTGTAATCTACATATTTTAAGAATGTTCAGATTATCTAGAGATTTGAATAAAATTTAAATGATCTGGGTAGTTTAATAATATTGTACTTGAAATTTTGGTTTATATTGTTAATATAATTGCCTCAATTCTCAAAATTTTGTACAAAACAAAATGAAAGACTAGCAAATAAAAGTAATTAAATGAATTTTATCAATACTTATCCAGATATCCCAGAATAACTCAATTTAATAGGCTGAATTGTTAGATCAAATCGTGAAGACTGAATAGATCTTCAAGTAAATTATGTGGAGTAATTGGAATAAACGTAAAGACACACTGAAAACCAGGGAATAAACATGGAATCTCTCATATATTTACTTACCACATTCCACTGACACAAAACTACCTCTACAGTTTAGGCAGCAGGATGGGGGGAGCCCAAGGCTTCGCTGAGTGTAGACCAGATGGGAGGCACAGGCCCGCTAGGTGCTGCACTGGGAGGCACAGGCCCGCTAGGTGCTGCACTGGGAGGCACAGGCCCGCTAGGTGCTGCACTGGGAGGCACAGGCCCGCTAGGTGCTACACTGGGAGGCACAGGCCCGCTAGGTGCTACACTGGGAGGCACAGGCCTGCTAGGTGCTACACTGGGAGGCACAGGCCTGCTAGGTGCTACACTGGTAAGCTTTCAGAAAGTCATGGAATCTCTCTACACTTCTCTTCCCCCATCTGTAACGTGAGGAGACAAACAGAACAAACCGCACAGAGCAGTGGGTGAGGGGGAGAGTCTCAGGCCTGACCGCAGCTGCACAGCTCAGATACACAGAGACACCGGAAGGCCATGTTCTGCAACTGGTAGAACAGCAAGCTGTTTCCTCCCCCGACCTTGAAACCTTTCTCTGGTGCAGGACCTTGATCTGCCCTAATATTTGATTAACTCCTTCTTCAACATGCCTGCTTGAGTTCAGAGCTCATTAAGGCTAGTGCTGCATCCCCTTAATGTTTGTTTTCTGTTCTTATAGCAACTGAATGGTACAATGAGTGACTTACAGTATATGCTGTACACACTTCTGTTGTACAGAATAATGGAATTTCAACACAAGTTTTTAACAATGAAATCATGTGAAATGATTCGATTTGATAGGATTTAAGCTTATTCATTTCAACAATGTTCAGAATGACATTCATTCCATTATTAATGAAAACTTTTTGGAAATGTAGTCAAAACTACTGACAGTTGCACCATAAACCTATAGCATGTCTCTGGCCATCGCATTTAAAAATACAGAAGCTAAGAAACCCAGCAAATTTCCCAGTAATGGAGCCACAATCTTCATTTGTGCTAGAGCTGTAAGTAACATGCTGGTGCTATCAGTGTCAAACACATTGAAGAAGAAAAAGGGAAGTCGATGGACGTGCCAAGGCCTTTTTAGTCACTAGTTAAGTAAATTCACTTATTTTTCCTCTTTCTGAGCAGACACAGAACTAGCTTTTCTGAATAATTGGTTATCAAATCTGCTTTGCCATGTTAGGGGCACATGTTAAGTCTTAAGGATTTTTGAACCACAGCAAGAGAACACATTTTCTTGTGGTTCCTGAATTGAAGGCAATTAGGAATTGATTTAGGAATTAGAGGAAGACAAACAGGTGAAAGCGCACGCATGCCACTTGACATTTGCTGTTTGTACAAGAGGACAGCAGCTCCGCAGAGAATAAGTAAATTCTCGTGAGTGTCACACAGCTGGAGAGGCGCTCCAACCGTGGTTTTCCTCTCTCTGCATCCATTCCTGTCCTCAGCTCCTTTCTCCTTCTGTCTCTCCTGTAAAGCTGACTTGGATCATGATCCCTTTCCTCGTCCCCAAGTCTCTCCAGGTTCCCCTAGTTCCACAAGGATTGCAAACCTTGACTCACGCGTGGTGACAGTCAAGCTTCTGGTACTGACTCAACTGGGAATAAGCAGGTGTCACTGAACCCGCAGGCAGGCGGAGTTAGAAAGGACTATTCAGACCTCATGTTGAACCTCACCACACGCAGTGGGCTGGCTCCACTTTAACTCATTCAAATAGAAAACAAAATCTGCAGGGCTGATTTGCTTTGAACTTCAGGGCCCTACCTGCAAGCAGCACTTAGTTCCCATAGTCATAGGCAGGTCAGGAATTTGATTGTCTAACATTCCTCAGAATTTATGGCCTTCATCATTAGGAATGAGATCATTCCAAGGAGCACTCCTGGAGCGATAGACTCAGGAATGATTGCTGCAGCGTCTGCAGCGGTTCAGGAGGAGCCCGGTTCCATCGGTACGTGAAAGGCACAGGCCAATGCGACCCTGACAGACGCCTTCCTCTAGAGCAGAGCCAACACTGGGAGCAAAAATGAAGACTGTCAGAAATGGTTAGCTCCAGAGGACTTTGTCACGCTGAAGTGCAAGCAGCAGTTGAATAAGAAAGGCCGGGTGAGGCGTCCAGGCCCAGGACCTGGTGGAGGCTTGTGCCTGAAGTTGCGTGCTACCGCCTCAGCTACACCCATCGCCAGCTGCCGCAGGCCTACAGGCTCCACTGGCCTCACAGCTTCATGACAGCAGTCTTCAGACCTGGGAAGAAGGCCATGGAGTGCATGTGCCACACAGGGTGTGCATTAGACAGAAAGCGCCTGATGTTCCAAGGCCTGTGTGGATGCCCAGCAGGCCAGCCAAGGTCATGCTCAGGTTCACAGGGAAGTTGATCTGCCTCATGTTTGCCCTCCCTCCCTCTCTCTCTCACATAGTGCACACACACAGAGAAGTTACCACAACACCATTTGATCCTTTTTTTTTTTTTTTTGACAGGCAGAATGGATAGTGAGAGAGAGAGACAGAGAGAAAGGAAGACCTTTACCGTTGGTTCACCCTCCAATGGCCACCGCGGCCAGCACACCACGCTGATCAGATGGCAGGAGCCAGGTGCTTCTCCTGGTCTCCCATGGGGTGCAGGGCCCAAGGACCTGGGTCATCCTCCACTGCACTCCCTGGCCACAGCAGAGAGCTGGCCTGGAAGAGGAGCAACCGGGACAGAATCCGGCGCCCCGACCGGGACTAGAACCCGGTGTGCCGGCGCCGCAAGGCGGAGGATTAGCCTAGTGAGCCGCGGCGCCGGCCTGCCATTTGATCCTAAGCTGGGTGGGGCTCTGCCTTCACATGGCAGGCCAGATGTGGCATCCCAGGAATTCAAGCAAGACCTGGGCAAAGCAGGCAGGACCTATAGGTCTGGACAGGTGTGAGTCAGATCCAGAAAGGTGAGCCAGAAGAGAGATTCAACCAGGGTGTGCAAGGGCAGACACGGAACCAGATGCTGGGGACCGAGGGCACAGCTGAATATTCCCCAGCAGCATCAAAGGGAAGTAGAGGTGAGGGACCGAGCAGCAGAAGCATCCACAGTGCCAGCAGAGAGGGGGCAAGGAGGCTCAGCACATGAGGCCAGGCTGACGGCAGCTCACGCAACAGCTCTCTGCTCTTTAATCCCAGCTTCCTGGGGTCACGTAATTCATCCTCTCAGCCCGACTCCTCACCGTGAAAACATAATGGATTATATCTCATTTACTGGCAACTATTTGAGGAAGAGTGCCTCCAAGAATGGCGGCTGCTGTGTGACAGGCCCTGGATAAACACCAGTGTACTTTGACTAAGCTAATTTCCTTTTGTTAATGTGGCACTCTCTGCTTATGATTAGGATCGATGTCTGAGTGAGTGACATCACTGAGGGGCCCAGACCGGAGCAGCACCTGGGAACCTCACAGTAACTTCTGGAATTCATTAAAGTCACTGGCAAACATAGTGAGTGTCCCCCAAAGAAGGCCAACAACTTCAGGTTTGAGACAAAAATGTAGATTCGTATCCAATGTAATTCACACGTAAGACCTGATGCGACAGGAACATTTCTACACCAAGGTTTCATGACAATGTGAGTTGTCAGATAGCTTGGAAATTTTAGCAGGAGACATATGGCTGGAGCCTGGGGTCACAGTGCAGTCTCAATGCCATGTTAACATCTAAGTCGGCCATGTATAGCCATGCCCTGCACGATCACTACCTGCGCACACACATAAGAACTTCCAGGAAGTTCTTTTGAAAGTTTTCAAACTCCTGTTTTTTTTAGACTGATCTTATGACAAAGCTTATTCATCTGAAAGCATTTAGAACCTGTTTGCTGATGTAACCTCTACTGAACACGAGATGTAATCCAAGATCCACTTATTTAGAAAAATCGTATATGGAGAGACAATGAGTTTTCTTCTTTCTTGCTGGGATGGAGAATGGCAGGGTTTCAAGCCACTCAGAGCACACTGCTCCTGATATTGTGCAGCTGACAATGGGTTTCCAAAGAATGAAGCTCAGGAGATCCAGAGGTGGCATCCTTCCAATGAGTTTGCCTACAGAATGCCAGCTGCGGAGGCATGGTGACCTCCACCTGGCTGCATTCCATCTCTGGCCACTGGTTTAAGTGGTCAGGAGCACCACGGCCACTGAAGACTAAAAACAGTCTTCTTACTTTGTGTTTTATAAGGAGGATGAGTTTTCCAAACCTGACGAAATGCTGAAGTGGTTAAATATTAGGAACAGGGAGTACTTACACAGCATGATCTTTCCCGTCAAATCCTGCCATAGAGGAATAGTTACTGGGGTCTGTACCTCCAGATTCTGACACAAAGACAGGGGTTGTGTGGGAGTGTAGCATGCATCACACTAACTCAGAAACTGAGTCGTCACGCCACCCCATCAAGAGAATCCAGATATCTGCTTCCTACTACATTGATTTCTCATCCTGAGTGATGCGTGTCAGAACCATGTTCCACTTCAAGAAGGTTGCTTGTGGGAGAGCTCTGTGCTGTGGCAGACCTCAGGGACCACCTCTGCTCCTCTGCTTGCAGCTCACACAGACCAAACACTGGACTATGGATGTCTGCTCACAGGGAGAGAAGTGGAAGCCCCTGGAGGAGGGACGGAAATGTATCTGGAGTGGCCTGAAAAGCTGATCACGGAGAAGGAAGCTGCGTGTTCGCTATACCACACGAGCAAACAGTTTGGAAAATTTGACTTGCCACATTGTATTCCTGTTTCTTAAGAGAAGCAAAGGTCATTTAAGAAATATGGCATAGCGCCAAAAGATGGACAGATTCCTAAACAAAAGAAAAATTCCTCTCTGGGCAGGCACCTCAGATCCACACAGAGGTTGAATTTCTTCCATTGCTTAGCACCCGGAGCCTTGTTTCACAATCTGTGGCGCTGAGATTATTACATCACCTCTCTCACAGGATAGTTTGGGAAGTACCCTTAATACTCCATGTGGGGCTCCTAGTACAGTGCATTGAGCGTCATTAGAAGTCAAGAACTGCCAGCTAAGTACCATAATTGCTGTCTTATTGATTTTCTTTGGGAGAAAACAAAAGTGCTGACCTGTGACATTCTTTCAACAATCAAAACTGTTATTTTTCCATTTCTGTGATGTTTTCCAATTGAAAGTGCACCTCATCAACGAAAGTTCATCCAACCGTCACAGCATCAGCTTTAACTTGGAAAGGGGTGTCCTTTTCCCTGTGATTTTAAGTGAGAGTTTATGGGAAAAACATCATCATCTACACTGAGGGAGTTCTCTCAAAACAGCAAATCAAAAGTAGCATCAAACTTGAAAATGAGCTCAGAGAGCACTCTCTGGCACGGCCTCCACTATGCAATGAAACGCTCATGGTCATCCATCAAGGAGGCTACTGAAACTAAACAATGGGAATAAATTAGGATCAAATTTACTTATTGAATTTCTCAGAGCTCTTTCTGCAACACAGAGAAGCTTCCAGAATCCTGCGGTACAACAGGCAAGCAGGGAGACATTTCAGCACCTATCTGGGAGTTAGAAGGGCCTGGCCTTCCATCGAGCCCCAGCATGTTTTAGCTTTGTGACCTTAAGCAAGTTAATTTATGTCTTCTCAAAATTTATAATGTTTTCCCTTGTATAAAATGGGTATGACACAACTCATAAGTTTGCTGCAAAGACTAAAGTAGATCATTTGTACAAAGCATACAACACATTACACACCACTTTGTGGTAGTCTCCACAGTAATTTTATTATTTTATAATCAAACATAAAATGAAGAGGCTTTAAAAAAAAAGAAGCCAAGATTCCTAGTCCAACAAACCTCTATATAAACCAAGACATTAGGGAAACCCTATTTGCTACATGCAGCCTATTGTCTGTAGGGACTGAAATATTCAGGAGCCCCAAACCCTGTTTGTACCTCCCCCATCATCACAGATATAACTTTGCACACAGCGGTGCTGTGACCCTCACAATGTGTTTTATAGGCCGTGAGAATTTCAGTCCAAGCAATAGTAATTGTGAAAACTTCAGCTCCTCGAATATTTTAAACGAAATTCGAAGATGTGTTAAAGGGTGGGAGGCAGAAGGAAACACACACGTCTGGAGTGGGTGCTCATAAATTACCTGGTTTTGTGTTCAATGCAACAGGACAAGATCTCGCTCAGGCCCAAAAATTCAGTCGAAAGTTGCGCGTTGTTGAAAGGGTGAGTTTGAGATTAGAAAGCTGGTTTATTTTTCTTTATTTTTTTAAGATTTATTTATTTGAAAGTCAGAGGCACTCAGAGAGAAGGAGAGGCAGAGAGAGAGAGAGAGAGAGAGAGAGAGAGAGAAAGGTTTTCCATTCACTGGTTCCCTCCCCAGATGGCTGCAATGGCCAGGGCTTTGCCAGGCCAAAGCCAGGAACCGGGAATTTCATTCGATTTTCCAATGTGGGTGCAGAGGCCCAAACACTTGGGCCATCTGCGGCTGCTTTTCCTGGGCCATTAGCAGAGAGCTGGATTGGAAGTAAAGAAGCCAGGGCAAGCACTGACACCCATATGGAATGCTGGTTTGCAGGTGCCAGCTTCACCTGCGAGGCCACAATGCTGACCCCTAGAAAGCTGGTGTCTAAGCAACATAACCGGAGAGGTGAATGTCTTTTACTTTTTTCTCACCCCAGATCATAATCAGGAGATTGTAACACGTGCAGCTTCAAGTCACATCTTAAGTGTGTGCACTGAAAGAAGCTCCCTTTGACCCATCTTTTTAACCCTTCTCCTTTCTTGGTGGCCAACAAGGCTCATCTTCTGCTAGCTCCTTACATCTCTGAATCCCCTCGGTCTGGCTTCACAGCATCCTCCTCCTCCCCCACCTACAGCCCCCAACAGACTTAGGTTCCTCTGGGCTAGGCTGGGCCAGGTGATGTTGCTGCCCTGAGTGCTGAGACGTAGTCCAGGGGAAAGATGAGACCCAGAATACGTCACCCGTGAGGTGCCGGGGGAGCAGCACAGGGTCTGATGAGTTCCAGGAGTGAGCGAGATTGCGCAGCTCTGCAGGCCCTGGGAAGTAACTGCATTTACTCCGCGAGAAACCTAAGTCACACTCTGACCTCCTTCTGGATCTGTGGTCTGTGTGGCAATTGCTCAGATCTCTAGATGGAATATCCATGTGTCCCCTGAATGTCTACTTTTGGATTATCCCAGCAGTATGCAAGTTTATTAACTTATCCCCTTACCCCAAAGCAACTTCTACCCCCCTTCCTTTATTAATTTATTTTTAAATTCCTTATGTTCTATCCGTTAACATTTCTGTCAGTCATCTGGTGGCATAAGCAAAAAATACTGGAGTTATTTTTCATGGTTTCTTGTCTGCACCCACTACTGAAATATCACCCGGTGCCTTTGATTTTAATGCAG
Organism: Oryctolagus cuniculus; assembly: GCF_051225735.1. NCBI lineage: Eukaryota > Metazoa > Chordata > Mammalia > Lagomorpha > Leporidae > Oryctolagus > Oryctolagus cuniculus. The sequence goes on along the minus strand of NC_142875.1, from coordinate 6,684,644 downwards.
ACAATGATCCACAGTCTTGCTTGTCTTGCCTCTACATTACCACATGTCCATTGCTAGATTGTGATGAGGTCTAGAGTTAGAGCATGGGATGACCAGGCACAAGTCCACAACATTCCTGCTCCTGCCTTGGCCCTGGCCCTGGCCCAGGCATTCCTTGGAACAATGAGTTCCCACCGAATCCACACCTGAAGTTTGTAGCTGCACCTGCACACCTGCTGCCATCCAGTTCTCCTGCCTCAGCCCCTCTTTTGTAAACCCTCAGCATTTCTCAAACACACCATGACCATGCAGGCACTTCCTTGTACTAATCAACTTCTGTACCTAGGATTCCATTCTAGTGATGTTACTGTTGGTTACTAACTTTTGATTTAGTGTCAGTCTTAATTTTGACAACTTGACCTCTGTTGTAAATACTATTATTATCTCCCTCTCAGAAATGAAGAGACTGAGACAGAAAGATTCAACAAATTCCCCAAGCCCCGGGGATTAGTAAGAGGGAGAGTTCAGACTCCAGCCGGGGCAGCCCATTCAAAGCACCAGTACTTTAACCCTGTGCTGCCCCCTTTCCAACGTCAGCCAGCTCCCATACACCCTCCATGCCCACATGCTACTTCTGAAAAATTTGGAATGCTGCCTTCTGCTTTCTTACCTTTATCAAATGACATCAAGTTACCATTCTTATGTGTTTAATTCCTGCCAATATGGCTTGAAAAAGTGTTTCAACCTTCCCAGTCTTAAAGGAAATGGCCCAAATCTCTAGCTTAGAATAATCAAGTAATGTTTATTGAAGTGACTCAGTGCAGAGCTGGATTATAAATAAGTGAATAAATAAATAACAAAGGAATGAAGTGACACTCATTCAAATCTATTTCCCCAGATCTGGTGGGCAGACCCTTTTGACGAGGTTTTGGTTTTCCCTTTGACTCCGGTTCCCTACAGGGTAGTCTCTGTTTCTGTTTTCTCTCTCTTGTTTTTTCAGAAAATATGGCTTTGCATCCTGGTTTCTGAAATCCAGAAAAGAACATAAATGTGGATAGAATAATTAAGTTTCGGTTGTAATGCTGAAGTCACATACAGAGATGGAGATCGATCGTGGGTTGGTGTTATGACCCAGAAACACCACTGGACTGCTGCAAGGGACTCCTCCCCCCCTCCCTGTGCTCAGCACCACTCTTGCTCAGGACTTCACTCTCTCCCAGCACCACGCCCACCACCTGGAGTGTCCCTCTTTCCCAGGGTCATAAAGCTCACTCCCTCCTGCTTCCCAGCACTCAGCAAGGGCCAGCTCTTCAGCCCTGGAACTCTTTCCCACTGAGCGCTCGGATGGCAACTCCCTCATGCAAAGAAGTGACTCATGCCTGGGAGTGGGAGAATTTGCTCATTACAAAACCCTAAAGGAGAGCAATTCTCTTCTGTGTAAGTAGTAACTTGTTTCTTGTTTCAAGGGCTTTGACCATGGGGTGTGGTCATCTCGTCATTTGCAGATTCCCAGATACAGTCAGTTCTGCCTAAATTCTGTTTAGAACAGAAAATCCTAGTGGGCCAGGATTGTGTTGGTTAGGTGGTCATTTGTCTTGGATGACCAGTGAGTGAGTTGCCAGCCTTGCCTAACTGTGCTACATTGCATTTTATTTCCTATTGGCTGTGATGGATTTATCCAGGAAAAAAGGAGTAGACCACTGCACCATAGGCTTTCCTTTGTGTATTTACCTAAATATTTCAGCTTTTTGGAAATAATTTATACTACCACACCCAATTTTCTTTCAAAGTACTTGTTTACTTGTCTACTTTCTCTATACTCGTATATGGTATTACAAAAGTCATATTTGTTAAAAATAAAAGAAAATGGAAATTACAGAACCACTTCTCATAGAAACACAAGGTAGATATCTTTCTGCAGTGTAAAGAAATGCAAAGATGAGTACACAGTCTGTGCTGGTCTGTTGTAAAGAGCAGGTGCAAGGCCAGCTGGCTCTTGCCAACACTCGTCTCGCACACCGTCACAGAAATGATTGAGTGCCTATCTTAATAACCTACAGATAGTGGTAGTAAAGTAGAAGTAATTGATGATAAACATCTTAAGGGGTTGAATTCTTTCTGTCTTTGTCCCTGAAACATTGATGACAGAAACAGGATTTATTAAGACTTTTCCAACCCAACATAACCAGCAGGGCCAGGTACTCTCTAAACAGCGGATGCCTAATACTGCCAGAGGGTTCCACTTCCAGACTTTCTAACTATCCTGTGATTATTCAACTGGACTTTTCGGGTGGGGGTGTTTATGGAGCAAGCTACTCCCATCTATGAAAGAAAGTTCACTACAGCATTACTCATAATATTAAGTAAGACAAATTCTTATGACCTAGGTTTCTAATTGCACTATTTCATGTAAATACAGGGTGCACATGTGTCGATGAATATAATGTGCCTTCATCACAAGAGAGCCTGGCACCTGGCAACTGTGCACATCTTGGTAATTCCTGCTGTTACCAGCATCCCACCTGTTCACACAAGCCCCTGCACTGACGCTGGGCAAACACCGAGCACCTCTGCTGTCCCCTGGTGCACAGCCTGGGACCATGGGAATGTTTTAGGAGAGACCCTCAAGAGAATGTCTCTTATTCTCACAGCCAATCATGAGGAACCAAATTAATTTGAGTGAATGAAACAAAACACATCTTACAGATTGAATGGCACCTGAACTGGTATCTGATTTCAGAAACACCCAATTAAGTTAACACCCATGCCTACGTGGCTCCCCCCCTGGTGCTAAAACCCTGGCACAATTCACACGACGAGACTTTTTATGCTATTCTTCCTTCTTCCCCTCTGACTCTGAGATGTGCTCCTGATTTAACGAGACTTCCTAAACTAGCGTGGTGATCTGTTTCTCATCCAAATGCTCAGTACCTGGAGGAATGATCTAGAAGAAATTTGGGACACAAAGGCTGTGAGAAGCCAGCAATGTGACTGCCTAGCTTGTCAAGGGCAGGGGGGTGTCACAAAATGGAACTGCCTTGTGGTGGTGTAGAATTATAGTCACCACACCTCCCAGCTTGATACCTAAGTCCAAGAATAGCCACGCAGACTGGCCCTTGCACTCTTAAAAGTGTTTTGCTTTTGATAATACCTCGTAAGTTAACTGTAATTGCAGTAAGCACCGATAACATTGCCTCTGAATTGTCAATTAAGGACCAAAGTTCACTGAATCGTACCGTACCTTGTTTAGGAAGGCTAGAGAAGTACACAAAAGGATTTTTCACCAGATTCCACTAGATTGTGAAAGAGAAATTTTGTAGCCAATGGGTAAGCCTCAGTTATCTGGAGATTTACTGCGGAACACGTGAGTCCCAGAAGTTGTCGTATTAATGATGTGTCATTGCAACATGCTCACATTTCTGCTATCATTTTTCTTCCTACCTCATGACTGTGGTTTTAGATAAGTTTTATTGCTCTCTTGGCTTTAATATGTCATGTTCTTCTTTGTGCCCTTTCCTGTCCAAATTTCTCTACCTTTCATGTGGCTGGAGACAAGGGCTCATCCTGGAGTCGCCGCGTCGTCATCTCACACCAAATAAAACCACTTCACACACGGCCAGGCCTGACAGAAGGCAGGCATATTGGTGGCTTTCTGCAAATGTTACATCATAATGACAAAAGCACACGCGACTTGAGAGAGAAACTAACAGACCTCGCTTGCCATCTGGTTCCCAGGAAACACCAGCAGCCGCATTTCCTTTGAAGAAGCTAAGTGTCTTCGCTGGGGACCAGGCTGGCTTTCTACTTGATCGTATTGGTTTTACTTCTTTTT